>NW_020825480.1:0-72264 GCF_003286085.1 Drosophila persimilis
CTGCAGGATCCCTCGCAAGATTGGCGTTTCGGCTGCATCTTCTGCCGGGAGCGGTTGTTGGCAAGCTGCTGCTGCTGCTGTCGCTGTTGTTGTTCGCGCTGCGGCTGCTGTTGCAGCTGCTGTAGCTGCTGCTGCTGTTGTGCCTGGGAACGGCTCAATGGCTGCTCTGGACGTCATCGCCCAGTGCGTGGGCCAGAGGCAGCAGGCGTCTGTTTTTTTGTATGTATTGGCTGCTGCTGCTTCTGCTTCTGCTGATGTTGTTGTCCTCTTCGTCGCCCAGGAGAGGAGACATTGAGTGGCGTCCATGCTGCCTGCTGCTGCTGTCCGCGCCAGGGATTGGCTGGCGTTTGAGCTTGCTGTTGCTGCTGCTGTCGGCGCCCTGGATGTGCTGGTGTTGTTCTTGCTGGTGGTGGCTGCTGCTCTGGCAATGGCTGCAGAAGCGAGCTGCGCTTGCGACGCAACTCCTGCATGGCCACTCGGTGGGACAGAAGGCGGCCCCTTGCTGCCTTGAATGCCGGACATCCCTTGTAGGCGCTGATGTGGGCGCCCTGGCAATTGGCGCATTTAGGGGCGTCTGCCCTTGGCTTGGCACATGCCGTGGACGCGTGGGCACCCGCACACTTCATACAGACGAGTGAACGCCTGCAGTAGGTGCGGGTGTGCCCGAATGCCTGACATCTGTGGCACTGGGCTGGGTCCACCGGCTTGGCCTGCCTCTCAACGGTCACCAACTGGTTGCCCAGTTGGGTTAATTGGAGGACATCGTGGTGGCTTTCATCCGGCTTGGGGGCTATCTCCAACTCGAACTGGTCGAGCGGCTGTCCATCGGATCTCCCTTTAATGGCTCTAATAAATATAACATAATAACCCAATTCGGCCATCTGATTTTTTATTAGTTGGGTGCTTGTGGAGTGGTGTAGATCTCGCACGACGATCCGTAGCCCACGGTCACTCTTGTGCTGGTGTGTGTAGTGGCCAGTCATCGCCTCGTTGCCGTCGCCATCGCCCAGGATTGCCATGATGGCATCCCTGGTAGCCATGTCGCGGGCCTGGTTACGGACACCATTGCGGCTGATGAGCTTGGTGTGATAGCTACTGTTGCCCAGATCCTGAAACGGATGAAGAAAATGATGACGATGAGATGTGGACAGATGACGACTCCATGGATGACATTAAGGCCTACGCCCGCAACATGAGGTACCATCTTGACAACCAGATATCCTGGAACGCTGTGTACTAATTGGACACATCTCTGCCACTGCAATGGATTAAATGACAAATGCATATCAACCGCATGCCACAACAAAAATTAACAACGGACGCTGCCGCCATCAAAGCAATTAAATAAAACATCAACACACACACAAACATCCATTACACTTGGGCGGCCGGACCTGTGCCGTTCGAGTAGATGTGTGTCGTGTCCGCCATCGTCCTTAGCTGGTGGCCGGATCCAGTGCCATGGCATTCAGAGAGCCCTATGGTCCTGGAAAAGGAAAAATCCATCAGCCACACATACGATTAAAAAGGGCGCTCAAAATACTTACCGCCAGCCATTCAGACACACACACACAAACATCCATTACACTTGGGCGGCCGGACCTGGGCCGTTCGAGTTATGCCATCGCCATCGTCCTTAGTTGGTGGCCGGATCCAGTGCCATGGCATTCAGAGTGCCCTATGGTCCTGGAAAAGGAAAAATCCATCAGCCACACATACGATTAAAAAGCGCTCTCAAAATACTTACCGCCAGCCACTCAGACACACACACACACAAACATCCATTACACTTGGGCGGCCGGACCTGTGCCGTTCGAGTAGGTGTGTCGTTCTCCGCCATTGCCCTCATCTGGTTTGCTGGAACCAGGTGCCGTGGCATTCAGAGTGCCATGTGTACCTGGAATGGAAATACACACACACACACAAACATCCATTACACTTGGGCGGCCGGACCTGTGCCCTTCGAGTTATGCCATCGCCATCGTCCTTAGCTGGTGGCCGGATCCAGTGCCATGGCATTCAGAGTGCCCTATGGTCCTGGAAAAGGAAAAATCCATCAGCCACAAATACGATTAAAAAAGGGCTCTGAAAATACTTACCGCCAGCCATTCAGACACACACTCACACACACATCCATTACACTTGGGCGGCCGGACCTGTGCCGTTCGAGTTATGTGTGTCATTGTCCACCTTTGCCCACAGCTGGTGGCCGGACCAGTGCCACTCGCTCTACATCAGGGCCACAATTGCCGACGCACACACACACTCACATCCATTTCACTTTGGCGGCCGGACCCGTGTCGCCACAGTAATATGTGTGCCGTCAATCCTGGCTCCCAGCTGGTGGCCGGACCAGTGCCACTGGTTCTCCAAGAGGGCAGCCACAGCCACAACGACGACGAGGTGCTAATTGCAGCTACCTCTGACGACTCCGGATGACGCCAATTTCGACGACCAGGGGGGACGACGGGGTCGGCCGGTATGCAACGCAATGTCTTTACAAGCATTGTGTTTTGCTATGCCGGCCGATGCTTCTTGTCTTCCCTGTAATTATAGTAAAAGATATAGACATTATTTTAAATTGTTATGTTTATTGTAATATTGTAAACGTAAATCAATTGTACCTGTTTTGTCTCGTCTTTGTTCCAGTGTAGTATCTCTTTTATTACCTGTTTTTCCGTTGTCTCCACTCCAGTCTATTACTTATCTGTATTGCTATTTCTGCAAGTGCTTGTCTCTTTTATTTAGTGCCTTTCCACTTATTTTCCATGCAAAGCACATGCATTGTTTACCTTTTCCCTTTATCTATTCCCCAATTGACTACGTGTTGCAACACTGCACATTTCGATCTCATTTCTTTAACCCCTTCTTCCCCCCCCCCCCATTGTTATTATCGTAATTAGTGCGGTTCTCCGACACCCCACTAAAAAATTATTACAATCTGTGATAAAACTTCGGCGGCAACGGTGCTGACAATTGATTATCGGTTTCGTAATCGACCTTCAAATCAGCATCAGTTGCCGCCACACCCCACCACTACGGCCTAAATTGAGCCAAAAATGCTAGTCTTCGCATATATCCACTACGTTCCCTATAAACTGCCCGCCCACATGTACATGATACATTCCTAGTCGTCTGCCCTCAGCAGGCGGCAGTAGAGGGGACTGAAGACCACATACCGCATTACAACCAACAAAACATCAAGTTGACAAACTCACAGGGGATTACAAATCAAATTTTAAGTTAGGGAGAATTTCAAGGAAGAGACAGCATACTTTTGAGCGTGGCCCCACTTATCTTTCTTGACTCACACCACGCACACACACTTGACACCCTCTTGACAATTCGTACTTTTGGAGCCTTTTGCCCCGATCGTGGAATCGAGTCTCGAGTCTGGATCTCTATCCAAATGGAAAGTCGTGTCGTGAACGTTGTGGAGTCGCCCCCCCCCTGCTGACTGCGGGCCTAGTCGAGGTTACAAGTGTTTAACGTTGCTGCAGTTTATATGTTTGTAAATTATTGTGCCATTAAATGTACCAGTAAAAAGTGTTTGAGTGCCGTTTAAAGTTAAATTGTAAAAACAAACAAAAATGTACATCTACTAAATTAAGACATATACTGCCCACAAAGAGAAATTAATAAAGCAACGCGCTTGGTTGCTGGCGGCTCACACCCCAGCCTCTCAGTTCCTCCCCTGTATGGAGCACTGAGAGCCCTCAACCCAAAGCGGGTATATAATTGCAAAAAAAAGCGAAAAAAACTGTGTGAATCAATCTGACTTGACAAAATCTCCACTCGCGTCGGTCGAGGAAATTTATTACCAAATCCAACCAAAGCCAATCCAGCGCAGCTATGCCACGCGGATCCACTGCCAGAAGAGGACGACGACGACGACGACGAGGACCACACGGCGTCACAGCCAGGGATCGCCCCAAATCAGCCATTTCCACTGCCAGCTCCGACAGCGCCGCCGACGGCGAAGCCAGCGCCGACAGCGCAGCCACCGGCGCCGTGGCAAACGCAGCGATACTGAGACGCCAATCCACCGACTCCGCCACCTGGTTGGAGGCACTTCCTCCAATTCCTGGACCGGCTCCAGCCACCATTACCGGGTATGTAAGGACCACAAATACCGACACCACCATCACGGCCACTCCGGCCACAAGCCCCATCCCCGACCTGCCCTGCCCCAACAGCTGGGCGGCCATTCCCAATCTCACCAGCCAGGAGCAGTTCCAGATCGGCGATTGGGTTGAGGCGGTCCATACCCAGGAACGCCAGCAGCAGCAGCAGCAGAACATCAGCAGCAGCAGCAGCGGTAGTCGCCGGCTTGAGGCATTGGCGGCGTCGGCAGCGGCAGCGGCGTCAGCCAAAGCACCGCAATGTCAAGCACCGCTATGTCAAGCCAAGCCAAGCCTAGCGGTACCGAGCGCGCCAATAATTCCGCTTCCCACACTCCAACACACACATACACGTATCGATGCACCGTATGCCGATGCTTCGTGTGGAGAGAGCCGGAAACAGCAAGGAGCGAGAGAGAGTGCAAAGAGAGAGCGGATAACGACCTCGTACCAGCGACAGTACGAGAGGGCACTCGAGCAGCCTCTACACGAACAGCAGCCAACAAAAGATTCGTGTTCGAGTGCCCGTTCGGGAGCGAGTTCGAACTCGAACCATAGCCATGGCACAAACCCCGCTCGATCGGCCACAGCAGCGGTTTCAAATGCAATGCACACAGCCAATACCACAACCACAAATACAATGATGACATACATCAGCACACAAACAGCGACATCAAACACAAAAACGACAACTGAAATTACGTCGGCAGCCAGACGATGCCTGTTAACAGCAATGTTAACAGGCGGACCCCCCCCACCACCGCCGCCAGAGGAACATCAGCAGCAGCAAACACATCAACAACAACAACAACATCAGCCAATAGCAACAAACACAGCCAATACCGATGATATCCCATCCACCTCTGCTGCAGCGGCCCGTTCGCCACTGAAGCGCGTCCGCGCCGAGGTGGATGATGATGATGACGATGATGACAGTGATGATATGGTTGTTGAGTTTGATGACGATGACGACGACGACAATTTGGATGCCAATTATGCATCGGCCAAACGACGACTCCGGGAAAGTAACCAACAGGCAAGCAAATCCCATATCCCCCAAATTCAAAACCATCTCCATCACCAACAATCAAACCAGCAACAGCAACAACATCAGCGGACAATTACACAAAATGCCCCTGCCCCCGCCCCTGCCCCTGCCCCTGCCCCTGCTCCAGCCAATGCTCCACTAGCTCTACCTCACTCACCTGCAAATGCAACTAGTAGCTGCGGCACAGGAACCCACAGCAGCAGCAGCGGCGGCGGCGTTGGGCTGCTCCAGCTGCCCGCCCTGAGTATGCCCAATGCCAGACAAACTCGGATGCTGCAGCGACAGCACCAACCAACGACAATTATTCCCCCCCCCCCATCATTCTGCCAGCTGTCCCCGACATTATGCCCATTCTGGACAAGCTGCAGAAGGACCCGAGGGTGGGCAACAGTAGCTATCACACCAAGCTCATCAGCCGCAATGGTGTCCGTATCCAGGCCCGCGACATGGCTACCAGGGATGCCATCATGGCAATCCTGGGCGATGGCGACGGCAACGAGGCGATGACTGGCCACTACACACACCAGCACAAGAGTGACCGTGGGCTACGGATCGTCGTGCGAGATCTACACCACTCCACAAGCACCCAACTAATAAAAAATCAGATGGCCGAATTGGGTTATTATGTTATATTTATTAGAGCCATTAAAGGGAGATCCGATGGACAGCCGCTCGACCAGTTCGAGTTGGAGATAGCCCCCAAGCCGGATGAAAGCCACCACGATGTCCTCCAATTAACCCAGCTGGGCAACCAGTTGGTGACCGTTGAGAGGCAGGCCAAGCCGGTGGACCCAGCCCAGTGCCACAGATGTCAGGCATTCGGGCACACCCGCACCTACTGCAGGCGTTCATTCGTCTGTATGAAGTGTGCGGGTGCCCACGCGTCCACGGCATGTGCCAAGCCAAGGGCAGACGCCCCTAAATGCGCCAATTGCCAGGGCGCCCACATCAGCGCCTACAAGGGATGTCCGGCATTCAAGGCAGCAAGGGGCCGCCTTCTGTCCCACCGAGTGGCCATGCAGGAGTTGCGTCGCAAGCGCAGCTCGCTTCTGCAGCCATTGCCAGAGCAGCAGCCACCACCAGCAAGAACAACACCAGCACATCCAGGGCGCCGACAGCAGCAGCAACAGCAAGCTCAAACGCCAGCCAATCCCTGGCGCGGACAGCAGCAGCAGGCAGCATGGACGCCACTCAATGTCTCCTCTCCTGGGCGACGAAGAGGACAACAACATCAGCAGAAGCAGAAACAGCAGCAGCCAATACATACAAAAAAACAGACGCCTGCTGCCTCTGGCCCACGCACTGGGCGACGACGTCCAGAGCAGCCATTGAGCCGTTCCCAGGCACCACAACAGCAGCAGCAGCTACAGCAGCCGCAACAGCAGCCGCAGCGCGAACAACAACAGCGACAGCAGCAGCAGCAGCAGCTTGCCAACAACCGCTCCCGGCAGAAGATGCAGCCGAAACGCCAATCTTGCGAGGGATCCTGCAGCCAGGCACTGTTGGAGAATACGCAGAGGATGACGCGATTGGAAAAGAGGCTGGAAGCGATGATGTCACTACTCACCTCGCTCATCCAATCCCAGGCAGTGACGGCAACTCCAGCAGTTCCAGTGACATCGGAAAATCCACCAACAATGGCAGCAGCAACAGCTGCCCCAGCTCCACAGCCACCACAAGAAACGTTAGGGCCAACGCCAGCCGCCATTCCAGAGACGGATCCTGAAACGGATGAAGAAAATGATGACGATGAGATGTGGACAGATGACGACTCCATGGACGACATTAAGGCCTACGCCCGCAACATGAGGTACCATCTTGACAACCAGATATCCTGGAACGCTGTGTACTAATTGGACACATCTCTGCCACTGCACTGGATTAAAGGACAAATGCATATCAATCGCATGCCACAACAAAAATTAACAACGGACGCTGCCGCCATCAAAGCAATTAAATACTTACCGCCTGCCATTCAGACACACACACACACAAACATCCATTACACTTGGGCGGCCGGACCTGTGCCGCTCGTGTATATGTGTGTCGTGTCCGCCATCGTCCTTAGTTGGTGGCCGGATCCAGTGCCATGGCATTCAGAGTGCCCTATGGACCTGGAAAAGGAAAAATCCATCAGCCACACATACGATTAAAAAGGGCGCTCAAAATACTTACCGCCTGCCATTCAGACACACACACACACAAACATCCATTACACATGGGCGGCCGGACCTGTGCCGTTTGAGTTATGCCATCGCCATCGTCCCTAGTTGGTGGCCGGATCCAGTGCCATGGCATTCAGAGTGCCCTATGGACCTGGAAAAGGAAAAATCCATCAGCCACACATACGATTAAAAAGGGCTCTGAAAATACTCACCGCCAGCCATTCAGACACACACACACACACACATCCATTACACTTGGGCGGCCGGACCTGTGCCGTTCGAGTTATGTGTGTCATTGTCCACCTTTGCCCACAGCTGGTGGCCGGACCAGTGCCACTCGCTCTACATCAGGGCCACAATTGCCGACGCACACACACACTCACAACCATTTCACTTTGGCGGCCGGACCCGTGTCGCCACAGTAATATGTGTGCCGTCAATCCTGGTCCCCAGCTGGTGGCCGGACCAGTGCCACTGGTCCTCCAAGAGGGCAGCCACAGCCACAACGACGACGAGGTGCTAATTGCAGCCACCTCTGACGACTCCGGATGACGCCAATTTCGACGACCAGGGGGGACGACAGGGTCGGCCGGTATGCAACGCAATGTTTTTACAAGCATTGTGCTTTGCTATGCCGGCCGATGCTTCTTGTCTTCCCTGTAATTATAGTAAAAGATATAGACATTATTTTAAATTGTTATGTTTATTGTAATATTGTAAACGTAAATCAATTGTACCTGTTTTGTCTCGTCTTTGTTCCAGTGTAGTATCTCTTTTATTACCTGTTTTTCCGTCGTCTCCACTCCAGTCTTCTACTTACCTGTATTGTTATTTCTGCAAGTGCTTGTCTCTTTTTATTTAGTGTATTTCCTTCTGTATTCCACGCAAAGCACCTGCATTGTTTACCTTTTCTCTTTATTTATTTCCACAACTGACTACGTGTTGCAACACTGCACATTTCTGCACATTTCGATCTCATTTCTTTAACCCCTTCCTCCCCCCCCTTATTGTTACTATCGTAATTAGTGCGGTTCTCCGACACCCCACTAAAAAAAATCATTACAATCTGTGATAAAACTTCGGCGGCAACGGTGCTGACAATTGATTATCGGTTTCGTAATCGACTTTCAAATCAGCACCTGTTGCCGCCACACCCCACCACTACGGCCTAAATTGAGCCAAATATGCAAGTCTTCGCATATATCCATTACGTTCCCTATAAACTGCCCGCCCACATGTACATGATACATTCCTAGTCGTCTGCCCTCAGCAGGCGGCAAGGGTAGTAGAGGGGACTGAAGACCAACAACCAACAAAACATCAAGTTGACAAACTCACAGGGGATCAAATCAAATTTTAAGTTAGGGAAAATTAAAAGGAAAAGACAGCATACTTTTGAGCGTGGCCCCATTTTACTTATCTTTCTTGACTCACACCACACACACACACACTTGACTCTTGACAATTCATACTTTTGGAGCCTTTTGCCCCGATCGTGGAATCGAGTCTCGAGTCTGGATCTCTGTCCAAACGAGAAAAAGTCGTGTCGTGAACGTTGTGGAGTCGAGTCGTGTTCGTGGTTTAGTCCCCCCGTCAAAGTGCCGAAAAGTTTATCTCTCTCTATCTCTCTTTTTCCCTTGCCCCCCCTGCTGAGTGCGGGCCTAGACGAGGTTAAAAGTGTTTAACGTTGCTGCAGTTTATATGTTTGTAAATTATTGTGCCATTAAATGTACCAGTAAAAAGTGTTTGAGTGCCGTTTAAAGTTAAATTGTAAAAACAAACAGCAAAAATGTACATCTACTAAATTAAGACATATACTGCCCACAAAGAGAAATTAATAAAGCAACGCGCTTGGTTGCTGGCGGCTCACACCCCAGCCTCTCAGTTCCTCCCCTGTATGGAGCACTGAGAGCCCTCAACCCAAAGCGGGTATATAATTTGGAAAAATCCAAAAAAGCGAAAAAAAACTGTGTGAATCAATCTGACTTGACAAAATCTCCACTCGCGTCGGTCGAAAAAATTTATTACCAAATCCAACCAAAGCCAATCCAGCGCAGCTATGCCACGCGGTTCCACTGCCAGAAGAGGACGACGACGACGAGGACCACACGGCGTCACAGCCAGGGATCGCCCCAAATCAGCCATTTCCACTGCCAGCTCCGACAGCGCCGCCGACGGCGAAGCCAGCGCCGACAGCGCAGCCACCGGCGCCGTGGCAAACGCAGCGATACTGAGACGCCAATCCACCGACTCCGCCACCTGGTTGGAGGCACTTCCTCCAATTTCTAGACCGGCTCCAGCCACCATTACCGGGTATGTGAGGACCACAAATACCGACACCACCATCACGGCCACTCCGGCCACAAGCCCCATCCCCGACCTGCCCTGCCCCAACAGCTGGGCGGCCATTCCCAATCTCACCAGCCAGGAGCAGTTCCAGATCGGCGATTGGGTGGAGGCGGTCCATACCCAGGAACGCCAGCAGCAGCAGCAGCAGCAGAACATCAGCAGCAGCAGCAGCGGTAGTCGCCGGCTTGAGGCATTGGCGGCGTCGGCAGCGGCAGCGGCGTCAGCCAAAGCACCGCAATGTCAAGCCCCGCTATGCCAAGCCAAGCCAAGCCTAGCGGTACCGAGCGCGCCAATAATTCCGCTTCCCACACTCCAACACACACATACACGTACCGATGCACCGTATGCCGATGCTTCGTGTGGAGAGAGCCGGAAACAGCAAGGAGCGAGAGAGAGTGCAAAGAGAGAGCGGGTAACGACCTCGTACCAGCGACAGTACGAGAGGGCACTCGAGCAGCCTCTACACGAACAGCAGCCAACAAAAGATTCGTGTTCGAGTGCCCGGTCGGGACCGAGTTCGAACTCGAACCATAGCCATGGCACAAACCCCGCTCGATCGGCCACAGCAGCGGTTTCAAATGCAATGCACACAGCCAATACCACAACCACAAATACAATGATGACATACATCAGCACACAAACAGCGACATCAAACACAAAAACGACAACTGAAATTACGTCGGCAGCCAGACGATGCCTGTTAACAGCAATGTTAACAGGCGGACCCCCCCCACCACCGCCGCCAGAGGAACATCAGCAGCAGCAAACACATCAACAACAACAACAACATCAGCCAATAGCAACAAACACAGCCAATACCGATGATATCCCATCCACCTCTGCTGCAGCGGCCCGTTCGCCACTGAAGCGCGTCCGCGCCGAGGTGGATGATGATGATGACGATGATGACAGTGATGATATGGTTGTTGAGTTTGATGACGATGACGACGACGACAATTTGGATGCCAATTATGCATCGGCCAAACGACGACTCCGGGAAAGTAACCAACAGGCAAGCAAATCCCATATCCCCCAAATTCAAAACCATCTCCATCACCAACAATCAAACCAGCAACAGCAACAACATCAGCGGACAATTACACAAAATGCCCCTGCCCCCGCCCCTGCCCCTGCCCCTGCCCCTGCTCCAGCCAATGCTCCACTAGCTCTACCTCACTCACCTGCAAATGCAACTAGTAGCTGCGGCACAGGAACCCACAGCAGCAGCAGCGGCGGCGGCGTTGGGCTGCTCCAGCTGCCCGCCCTGAGTATGCCCAATGCCAGACAAACTCGGATGCTGCAGCGACAGCACCAACCAACGACAATTATTCCCCCCCCCCATCATTCTGCCAGCTGTCCCCGACATTATGCCCATTCTGGACAAGCTGCAGAAGGACCCGAGGGTGGGCAACAGTAGCTATCACACCAAGCTCATCAGCCGCAATGGTGTCCGTATCCAGGCCCGCGACATGGCTACCAGGGATGCCATCATGGCAATCCTGGGCGATGGCGACGGCAACGAGGCGATGACTGGCCACTACACACACCAGCACAAGAGTGACCGTGGGCTACGGATCGTCGTGCGAGATCTACACCACTCCACAAGCACCCAACTAATAAAAAATCAGATGGCCGAATTGGGTTATTATGTTATATTTATTAGAGCCATTAAAGGGAGATCCGATGGACAGCCGCTCGACCAGTTCGAGTTGGAGATAGCCCCCAAGCCGGATGAAAGCCACCACGATGTCCTCCAATTAACCCAGCTGGGCAACCAGTTGGTGACCGTTGAGAGGCAGGCCAAGCCGGTGGACCCAGCCCAGTGCCACAGATGTCAGGCATTCGGGCACACCCGCACCTACTGCAGGCGTTCATTCGTCTGTATGAAGTGTGCGGGTGCCCACGCGTCCACGGCATGTGCCAAGCCAAGGGCAGACGCCCCTAAATGCGCCAATTGCCAGGGCGCCCACATCAGCGCCTACAAGGGATGTCCGGCATTCAAGGCAGCAAGGGGCCGCCTTCTGTCCCACCGAGTGGCCATGCAGGAGTTGCGTCGCAAGCGCAGCTCGCTTCTGCAGCCATTGCCAGAGCAGCAGCCACCACCAGCAAGAACAACACCAGCACATCCAGGGCGCCGACAGCAGCAGCAACAGCAAGCTCAAACGCCAGCCAATCCCTGGCGCGGACAGCAGCAGCAGGCAGCATGGACGCCACTCAATGTCTCCTCTCCTGGGCGACGAAGAGGACAACAACATCAGCAGAAGCAGAAACAGCAGCAGCCAATACATACAAAAAAACAGACGCCTGCTGCCTCTGGCCCACGCACTGGGCGACGACGTCCAGAGCAGCCATTGAGCCGTTCCCAGGCACCACAACAGCAGCAGCAGCTACAGCAGCCGCAACAGCAGCCGCAGCGCGAACAACAACAGCGACAGCAGCAGCAGCAGCAGCTTGCCAACAACCGCTCCCGGCAGAAGATGCAGCCGAAACGCCAATCTTGCGAGGGATCCTGCAGCCAGGCACTGTTGGAGAATACGCAGAGGATGACGCGATTGGAAAAGAGGCTGGAAGCGATGATGTCACTACTCACCTCGCTCATCCAATCCCAGGCAGTGACGGCAACTCCAGCAGTTCCAGTGACATCGGAAAATCCACCAACAATGGCAGCAGCAACAGCTGCCCCAGCTCCACAGCCACCACAAGAAACGTTAGGGCCAACGCCAGCCGCCATTCCAGAGACGGATCCTGAAACGGATGAAGAAAATGATGACGATGAGATGTGGACAGATGACGACTCCATGGACGACATTAAGGCCTACGCCCGCAACATGAGGTACCATCTTGACAACCAGATATCCTGGAACGCTGTGTACTAATTGGACACATCTCTGCCACTGCAATGGATTAAATGACAAATGCATATCAATCGCATGCCACAACAAAAATTAACAACGGACGCTGCCGCCATCAAAGCAATTAAATAAAACATCAACACACACACAAACATCCATTACACTTGGGCGGCCGGACCTGTGCCGTTCGAGTTATGCCATCGCCATCGTCCTTAGTTGGTGGCCGGATCCAGTGCCATGGCATTCAGAGTGCCCTATGGACCTGGAAAAGGAAAAATCCACCAGCCACACATACGATTAAAAAGGGCGCTCAAAATACTCACCGCCTGCCACTCAGACACACACACACACAAACATCCATTACACTTGGGCGGCCGGACCTGTGCCGCTCGTGTAGATGTGTGTCGTGTCCGCCATTGTCCTTAGCTGGTGGCCGGATCCAGTGCCATGGCATTCAGAGTGCCCTATGGACCTGGAAAAGGAAAAATCCACCAGCCACACATACGATTAAAAAGGGCGCTCAAAATACTTACCGCCTGCCATTCAGACACACACACACACAAACATCCATTACACTTGGGCGGCCGGACCTGTGCCGTTCGAGTTATGTGTGTCATTGTTTACCTTTGCCCACAGCTGGTGGCCGGACCAGTGCCACTCGCTCTACATCAGGGCCACAATTGCCGACGCACACACACACATCACACCCATTTCACTTTGGCGGCCGGACCCGTGTCGCCACAGTAATATGTGTGCCGTCAATCCTGGCTCCCAGCTGGTGGCCGGACCAGTGCCACTGGTCCTCCAAGAGGGCAGCCACAGCCACAACGACGACGAGGTGCTAATTGCAGCTACCTCTGACGACTCCGGATGACGCCAATTTCGACGACCAGGGGGGACGACAGGGTCGGCCGGTATGCAACGCAATGTCTTTACAAGCATTGTGCTTTGCTATGCCGGCCGATGCTTCTTGTCTTCCCTGTAATTATAGTAAAAGATATAGACATTATTTTAAATTGTTATGTTTATTGTAATATTGTAAACGTAAATCAATTGTACCTGTTTTGTCTCGTCTTTGTTCCAGTGTAGTATCTCTTTTATTACCTGTTTTTCCGTCGTCTCCACTCCAGTCTACTACTTACCTGTATTGTTATTTCTGCAAGTGCTTGTCTCTTTTTATTTAGTGTATTTCCTTGTATTTTCCACGCAAAGCACCTGCATTGTTTACCTTTTCTCTTTATCTATTTCCTCGACTGACTACGTGTTGCAACACTGCACATTTCTGCACATTTCGATCTCATTTCTTTAACCCCTTCTTCCCCCCCCCTTATTGTTACTATCGTAATTAGTGCGGTTCTCCGACACCCCACTAAAAAAAAAAATCATTACAATCTGTGATAAAACTTCGGCGGCAACGGTGCTGACAATTGATTATCGGTATCGTAATCGACTTTCAAATCAGCATCAGTTGCCGCCACACCCCACCACTACGGCCTAAATTGAGCCAAATATGCAAGTCTTCGCATATATCCACTACGTTCCCTATAAACTGCCCGCCCACATGTACATGATACATTCCTAGTCGTCTGCCCTCAGCAGGCGGCAAGGGTAGTAGAGGGGACTGAAGACCAACAACCAACAAAACATCAAGTTGACAAACTCACAGGGGATCAAATCAAATTTTAAGTTAGGGAAAATTACAGCGGAGACAGCATACTTTTGAGCGTGGCCCCACTTTACTTTACTTTCTTGACTCTCACCGCACACACACACACTTGACTCTTGACAATTCATACTTTTGGAGCCTTTTGCCCCGATCGTGGAATCGAGTCTCGAGTCCAGATCTCTATCCAAATGGAAAGTCGTGTCGTGAACGTTGTGGAGTCGAGTCGTGTTCGTGGTTTAGTCCCCCCGTCAAAGTGCCGAAAAGTTTATCTCTCTCTCGTTTTCTTTTTCCCTTGCCCCCCCCCCTGCTGAGTGCGGGCCTAGTCGAGGTTACAAGTGTTTAACGTTGCTGCAGTTTATATGTTTGTAAATTATTGTGCCATTAAATGTACCAGTAAAAAGTGTTTGAGTGCCGTTTAAAGTTAAATTGTAAAAACAAACAAAAATGTACATCTACTAAATTAAGACATATACTGCCCACAAAGAGAAATTAATAAAGCAACGCGCTTGGTTGCTGGCGGCTCACACCCCAGCCTCTCAGTTCCTCCCCTGTATGGAGCACTGAGAGCCCTCAACCCAAAGCGGGGATATAATTGGAAAATCCAAAAAGCGAAAAAAAACTGTGTGAATCAATCTGACTTGACAAAATCTCCACTCGCGTCGGTCGAAAAAATTTATTACCAAATCCAACCAAAGCCAATCCAGCGCAGCTATGCCACGCGGTTCCACTGCCAGAAGAGGACGACGACGACGAGGACCACACGGCGTCACAGCCAGGGATCGCCCCAAATCAGCCATTTCCACTGCCAGCTCCGACAGCGCCGCCGACGGCGAAGCCAGCGCCGACAGCGCAGCCACCGGCGCCGTGGCAAACGCAGCGATACTGAGACGCCAATCCACCGACTCCGCCACCTGGTTGGAGGCACTTCCTCCAATTCCTGGACCGGCTCCAGCCACCATTACCGGGTATGTGAGGACCACAAATACCGACACCACCATCACGGCCACTCCGGCCACAAGCCCCATCCCCGACCTGCCCTGCCCCAACAGCTGGGCGGCCATTCCCAATCTCACCAGCCAGGAGCAGTTCCAGATCGGCGATTGGGTGGAGGCGGTCCATACCCAGGAACGCCAGCAGCAGCAGCAGCAGAACATCAGCAGCAGCAGCAGCGGTAGTCGCCGGCTTGAGGCATTGGCGGCGTCGGCAGCGGCAGCGGCGTCAGCCAAAGCACCGCAATGTCAAGCCCCGCTATGTCAAGCCAAGCCAAGCCTAGCGGTACCGAGCGCGCCAATAATTCCGCTTCCCACACTCCAACACACACATACACGTATCGATGCACCGTATGCCGATGCTTCGTGTGGAGAGAGCCGGAAACAGCAAGGAGCGAGAGAGAGTGCAAAGAGAGAGCGGGTAACGACCTCGTACCAGCGACAGTACGAGAGGGCACTCGAGCAGCCTCTACACGAACAGCAGCCAACAAAAGATTCGTGTTCGAGTGCCCGTTCGGGAGCGAGTTCGAACTCGAACCATAGCCATGGCACAAACCCCGCTCGATCGGCCACAGCAGCGGTTCCAAATGCAATGCACACAGCCAATACCACAACCACAAATACAATGATGACATACATCAGCACACAAACAGCGACATCAAACACAAAAACGACAACTGCAATTACGTCGGCAGCCAGACGATGCCTGTTAACAGCAATGTTAACAGGCGGACCCCCCCCACCACCGCCGCCAGAGGAACATCAGCAGCAGCAAACACATCAACAACAACAACAACATCAGCCAATAGCAACAAACACAGCCAATACCGATGATATCCCATCCACCTCTGCTGCAGCGGCCCGTTCGCCACTGAAGCGCGTCCGCGCCGAGGTGGATGATGATGATGACGATGATGACAGTGATGATATGGTTGTTGAGTTTGATGACGATGACGACGACGACAATTTGGATGCCAATTATGCATCGGCCAAACGACGACTCCGGGAAAGTAACCAACAGGCAAGCAAATCCCATATCCCCCAAATTCAAAACCATCTCCATCACCAACAATCAAACCAGCAACAGCAACAACATCAGCGGACAATTACACAAAATGCCCCTGCCCCCGCCCCTGCCCCTGCCCCTGCCCCTGCTCCAGCCAATGCTCCACTAGCTCTACCTCACTCACCTGCAAATGCAACTAGTAGCTGCGGCACAGGAACCCACAGCAGCAGCAGCGGCGGCGGCGTTGGGCTGCTCCAGCTGCCCGCCCTGAGTATGCCCAATGCCAGACAAACTCGGATGCTGCAGCGACAGCACCAACCAACGACAATTATTCCCCCCCCCATCATTCTGCCAGCTGTCCCCGACATTATGCCCATTCTGGACAAGCTGCAGAAGGACCCGAGGGTGGGCAACAGTAGCTATCACACCAAGCTCATCAGCCGCAATGGTGTCCGTATCCAGGCCCGCGACATGGCTACCAGGGATGCCATCATGGCAATCCTGGGCGATGGCGACGGCAACGAGGCGATGACTGGCCACTACACACACCAGCACAAGAGTGACCGTGGGCTACGGATCGTCGTGCGAGATCTACACCACTCCACAAGCACCCAACTAATAAAAAATCAGATGGCCGAATTGGGTTATTATGTTATATTTATTAGAGCCATTAAAGGGAGATCCGATGGACAGCCGCTCGACCAGTTCGAGTTGGAGATAGCCCCCAAGCCGGATGAAAGCCACCACGATGTCCTCCAATTAACCCAGCTGGGCAACCAGTTGGTGACCGTTGAGAGGCAGGCCAAGCCGGTGGACCCAGCCCAGTGCCACAGATGTCAGGCATTCGGGCACACCCGCACCTACTGCAGGCGTTCATTCGTCTGTATGAAGTGTGCGGGTGCCCACGCGTCCACGGCATGTGCCAAGCCAAGGGCAGACGCCCCTAAATGCGCCAATTGCCAGGGCGCCCACATCAGCGCCTACAAGGGATGTCCGGCATTCAAGGCAGCAAGGGGCCGCCTTCTGTCCCACCGAGTGGCCATGCAGGAGTTGCGTCGCAAGCGCAGCTCGCTTCTGCAGCCATTGCCAGAGCAGCAGCCACCACCAGCAAGAACAACACCAGCACATCCAGGGCGCCGACAGCAGCAGCAACAGCAAGCTCAAACGCCAGCCAATCCCTGGCGCGGACAGCAGCAGCAGGCAGCATGGACGCCACTCAATGTCTCCTCTCCTGGGCGACGAAGAGGACAACAACATCAGCAGAAGCAGAAGCAGCAGCAGCCAATACATACAAAAAAACAGACGCCTGCTGCCTCTGGCCCACGCACTGGGCGACGACGTCCAGAGCAGCCATTGAGCCGTTCCCAGGCACAACAGCAGCAGCAGCTACAGCAGCCGCAGCGCGAACAACAACAGCGACAGCAGCAGCAGCATCAGCTTGTCAATGCACGCTCCTGGCAGCAGCCGCAGCAGCAACGCCAATTCGATCCAGACCACCAGCAGCCATCCTCACGATGCGACGGCTCCTGCAGACAAGTCATACTGGAAAATATAAAAAGAATGACACAGTTAGAGAAAAAAATTGAAGAGATGACGCTATTACTTTCCTCCTTTATTCCGGGGCAAGTGAACACAAATGCAAATGACCCTTCCAATGCCTAGACATAACTATATGAGAATCCTATCCTCCAATACTTCTGCCGAATCTGCCCCTACCATCCACTGTATAACCCAAAACGATGGCACCATTAAAATCGCATTCTGGAATGCAGGCGGGGTAAAAAACAAGATAAAAGAGCTAGAGATGTTCATGGACCGGGAGGGCCTCCATGTCATGATGGTCATTGAGACACGATGCAAAGACATCAACATAGATGGATACGTCACATACTACGCCAAAAACCCAACCAATAGGCGTCGAGGGGGAATAGCCACACTGGTCCGCACTGACGTAAAGCATACAGCTCTCCAGCCAATCAACAGCGAAAAAATCCAATGTGCCCCCGTTTCCCTATTACCAGATGACGGTAGTGATAGGGGAACGACGGTTCTCGCACCGCTCTACTGCCCGCCATCCTACAGATGGACAAAGAAGGAATTCCATCAGCTTTTTACAGTCTTTGACATAACGACGAGTGGCTCGCCAAATAACAAGTACATAATATGCGGTGACTGGAATGCCAAACACCCTTGGTGGGGTAACTTTAGGTCCTGCCAACGAGGAAGGGAATTGTTTGAAGCGACCCAGCTCCGAAAAAAACACAATGTCCTGGCCACTGGTGCGGCCACCCACTACCCCTACGATCGGAGAAAAACTCCCTCTGCCATCGACTTTGCCATTACAAGTGGAGTACAAAAGAACCAAGTCATGATCCACGCCTCCATGGACCTGGATTCAGACCACCTGCCAATGGTAATCCACCTCTACAAGCCTGGCCAACATAACTCCTCCAACAAGCCCACTCATATCTCCCGACTACTGCCCAAGGGAGCCAACAAACTAAAATTCCAGGAATATCTCGAACAAAATATTCACCTGAACACGGAGGTAAATTCTGGCCAAGACATTGACGACGCGGTGGACATTTTCACTAAGAATATTACAGACGCGGCTGCCATCGCCTCCAAAAAATGCCCGCAACCAAACACCAAAGCCTACTACAGACAACACGCCATCCTCGACGGTCCCACTAGACAACTACTGGAAGAAAAGCAAGAGAAAAAGAGAGTATTTCTGGCACTTAGAACGACTGAGTCCAGGAAGCTCTAC
Source organism: Drosophila persimilis (assembly GCF_003286085.1). Classification (NCBI taxonomy): domain Eukaryota; kingdom Metazoa; phylum Arthropoda; class Insecta; order Diptera; family Drosophilidae; genus Drosophila; species Drosophila persimilis. The sequence goes on from NW_020825480.1 coordinate 18,967, forward strand.
AGGAAAGCCCAAAACAAGCTGAGCAAGGCCTTGGCTGCCACTAAAACGGAAAAAATCAATGGCAAGTTGAGAGCTATAAGCTCCACGGACGGACACAACTTGGCCAAGTTGTGGCAAATTACCAAATTAATCAAGAAACAGCCGATACCAAACTGGTCAGTTAAGACGAATGACGATGAACAAATAAGATGGACTCGGAGCACCCTCGAGAAGGCAGAAGCTTTCGCCAATCATATGGAGGAAAGACTCACCCCACTTCACACAAGCACAGCCACGGAAAGGACAAAAATAATTGAAGAACTGACAAGGCAAAAGCGGACCATGCAAGATGACAACGCCGCCAATGAGCTGCAGCATAAAAAACACTTTACGAAACCAATTACTCTGGAGGAACTGCAAAAAGAAATCAGACTACTAAAAACAAAGAAGGCCCCAGGGGAGGACAACATTGACAATAGGCTAATAAAACTATTACCAAAAAAAGCCAACCTCTATCTCCTGCTAATATTTAATTCAATCTTACGAATAGGCCACTACCCTAGGATATGGAAACACGCAGAGATAGTTATGATCCCAAAGCCAAAGAAAAATCCCTCACATATGAAGTCATACCGCCCAATCAGCCTCCTATCGGGCCTCTCAAAAGTATTTGAGAGACTCCTGCTCAAACGGCTGCTGAGCGAAGAGGCATTTCACAAAGCCATCCCGGACCACCAGTTCGGCTTCAGGAAGGAGCATGGCGCAGAGCAGCAACTGACCAGAGTCACCCAATTTATCCTCAGGGCCTACGAGGAAAAACAGTACTGCTCAGCAGTATTCATTGACGTAGCTGAGGCCTTCGACCGTGTCTGGCATGAAGGATTACTGTCAAAACTAATAAAAATACTTCCCCTCAGACTCTATACAATCCTAGAAAACTACCTGTCTGGGAGAACTTTTGCCATTAAATGCAACGATGGCATCAAGTCTAGGACAGGGCGAATCACAGCTGGAGTTCCTCAAGGGAGTGTGCTAGGCCCCATCCTTTACACGATCTTCTCCTCCGACATGCCACTACCTGCGCTCACGCACAGAAGTTTACATACGAATCCGGGCCCCAAAAAAATGCTCCTATCTACATATGCGGACGACACGGCCATACTGAGCATGGGAGACTATCCCGCAATGGCGGTCCAACGAAACAACAACTACTTAACGCAACTGGTAATATGGGCTAAAAAATGGTCCATAACCATCAACCCAATAAAAACGGCACACGTCATTTTCTCCAAAAGAAGAGTACAGATTAACAACATCCCAATAAAAATAGATGGCAAACAGGTCCCAGTCAAAAAAAGCACTATTTATCTGGGCGTCAAGATTGACAGCGGACTTACAATGAGTGCACACGTGACGCAACTCCGAATAAAAATGTGGGCCAGAGCCAAAAAATTGAACTGGCTGATCGGTGCAGGAAGCAAGCTGGCAAAGAAATGTAAAATGCTGATGATAAGACAGCTCATCGCCCCACTCTGGCAATACACCCTACCAGTGTGGGGTGCCCTATGCTCCAACACGCAAATCAAAAGAATACAGGGACCGTACAACAAACTAATAAGATGCTCTCTTAAAGCGGGAAGATATGCCAGAAACGAAGCACTTAGGGCGAGATACGACCTACTCACTGTGGAAGAGCTTTTCCAAAAAGCCAGCGGCCGATACGCCATTGCCCTAGCCACCCACACAAATCCAGAAGCCCGCAATCTGGTTGCCAATCCATTTGTTCCAACAAGACTACTAAGGCCGCGGTACCTAAACCAAATAACCAACCACTTTATACCTCTGCAGGCTCAGGCTAACATCACACAACAGCAAAAGCAGAGCCTCACCACTAGCACCCAACACGCGCCTCGCGAAACCACCAACCAGCTACCCACTCTTCTGCGGATCCAAGAGGAGGCTAAGGAAAAGCAGGAGACTGCAAGAAAGGAACTGCAACGAGCTAAACAAATGGAAGAGAGAGCACGCCGACCAGCAAGCCGATACTGTGAATCAGTTATAAACGTAATCAAGCGACGTTACGCTAATGGCCAGTATACAAGGGAGGAGGCCATTAGGCAGGTGGAGGGCCAAAACCTGGCAGTGCAGAGGCTGGTGATCCCTGACTACACGCCAGCCACCATAGTCATATCGGACGAAATTCCAAATGGCCCACCCTCCACAGCAATTGACACTGCAGCACTAGTAATAACAATCTCAGACGAAGACTCAACAAACCACCTACAAGCTCAACTACAGCCCCAAGAGTAACTACAATAGACACAGCTGCTGACCCATTAACCGCGTTAGATCGAACTGAAGGAGCTATCCAAATACTCACAGCACTCCGAAGAACTGCCCATCCTTCCATCAATCTATTGGAAAGTGTACTCCCGTATCCGATTGGCCGAATGGGGGCCCTCTGTATATTTCCTCCGTCACTATTGAGGATATAGGGTCCCTCAGACGACTGAATGAGATCGACGCCATTCCAGCTGGCGACACACACACGCACACTCACTCTCTTCAGGTCAAAGGAGAGGGGTGATGGCGGGAACGTGAGCGCCTAAATCATGGGGGCTGTAGCCAGCACACCTGAAACAAAAAAAGAAAACAAGCCATTAGACCAAACACCAATGAAAATCTGCCTCACACAACAACAAAAACTGACGGCCGGATCAGAGCCGCCAGTATGCAAAGCACTGATGCTTGCTTACAAACCCAAATGCAGATACACACGCAACTACATCCAATCCAAATCGGGGGCTGGCTTCGAGCCGCTCGAATCTTGTGTGAGGTGTCTGCTTTTGCCCTGAGCTGGTGGCCGGATCCAGTGCCATGGCATTCAGAGTGCCCTATGGTCCTGGAAAATGGAAAAATTCCATCAGCCACAAATACGATTAAAAAAGGGCTCTGAAAATACTTACCGCCAGCCATTCAGACACACACACACACAAACATCCATTACACTTGGGCGGCCGGACCTGTGCCGTTCGAGTTATGTGTGTCATTGTCCACCTTTGCCCACAGCTGGTGGCCGGACCAGTGCCACTCGCTCTACATCAGGGCCACAATTGCCGACGCACACACACACTCACAACCATTTCACTTTGGCGGCCGGACCCGTGTCGCCACAGTAATATGTGTGCCGTCAATCCTGGCTCCCAGCTGGTGGCCGGACCAGTGCCACTGGTCCTCCAAGAGGGCAGCCACAGCCGCAACGACGACGAGGTGCTAATTGCAGCCACCTCTGACGACTCCGGATGACGCCAATTTCGACGACCAGGGGGGACGACGGGGTCGGCCGGTATGCAACGCAATGTCTTTACAAGCATTGTGTTTTGCTATGCCGGCCGATGCTTCTTGTCTTCCCTGTAATTATAGTAAAAGATATAGACATTATTTTAAATTGTTATGTTTATTGTAATATTGTAAACGTAAATCAATTGTACCTGTTTTGTCTCGTCTTTGTTCCAGTGTAGTATCTCTTTTATTACCTGTTTTTCCGTCGTCTCCACTCCAGTCTATTACTTATCTGTATTGCTATTTCTGCAAGTGCTTGTCTCTTTTATTTAGTGCCTTTCCACTTATTTTCCATGCAAAGCACATGCATTGTTTACCTTTTCCCTTTATCTATTCCCCAATTGACTACGTGTTGCAACACTGCACATTTCTGCACATTTCGATCTCATTTCTTTAACCCCTTCTTCCCCCCCCTTATTGTTACTATCGTAATTAGTGCGGTTCTCCGACACCCCACTAAAAAAAAATTATTACAATCTGTGATAAATCTTCGGCGGCAACGGTGCTGACAATTGATTATCGGTTTCGTAATCGACTTTCAAATCAGCATCAGTTGCCGCCACACCCCACCACTACGGCCTAAATTGAGCCAAATATGCAAGTCTTCGCATATATCCACTACGTTCCCTATAAACTGCCCGCCCACATGTACATGATACATTCCTAGTCGTCTGCCCTCAGCAGGCGGCAAGGGTAGTAGAGGGGACTGAAGACCACATACCGCATTACAACCAACAAAACATCAAGTTGACAAACTCACAGGGGATCAAATCAAATTTTAAGTTAGGGAAAATTACAAGAAGAGACAGCATACTTTTGAGCGTGGCCCCACTTTACTTTCTTGACTCACACCGCACACACACACACTTGACACCCTCTTGACAATTCATACTTTTGGAGCCTTTTGCCCCGATCGTGGAATCGAGTCTCGAGTCTGGATCTCTATCCTAAATGGAAAGTCGTGTCGTGAACGTTGTGGAGTCGAGTCGTGTTTGAGGTTTAGTCCCTCCGTCAAAGTGCCGAAAAGTTTATCTCTCTCTCTTTCTCTTTTTCCCTTGCCCCCCCCCCCCCCTGCTGAGTGCGGGCCTAGTCGAGGTTACAAGTGTTTAACGTTGCTGCAGTTTATATGTTTGTAAATTATTGTGCCATTAAATGTACCAGTAAAAAGTGTTTGAGTGCCGTTTAAAGTTAAATTGTAAAAACAAACAAAAATGTACATCTACTAAATTAAGACATATACTGCCCACAAAGAGAAATTAATAAAGCAACGCGCTTGGTTGCTGGCGGCTCACACCCCAGCCTCTCAGTTCCTCCCCTGTATGGAGCACTGAGAGCCCTCAACCCAAAGCGGGTATATAATTGGAAAAAAAAAAGCGAAAAAAAACTGTGTGAATCAATCTGACTTGACAAAATCTCCACTCGCGTCGGTCGAAAAAATTTATTACCAAATCCAACCAAAGCCAATCCAGCGCAGCTATGCCACGCGGTTCCACTGCCAGAAGAGGACGACGACGACGAGGACCACACGGCGTCACAGCCAGGGATCGCCCCAAATCAGCCATTTCCACTGCCAGCTCCGACAGCGCCGCCGACGGCGAAGCCAGCGCCGACAGCGCAGCCACCGGCGCCGTGGCAAACGCAGCGATACTGAGACGCCAATCCACCGACTCCGCCACCTGGTTGGAGGCACTTCCTCCAATTTCTGGACCGGCTCCAGCCACCATTACCGGGTATGTGAGGACCACAAATACCGACACCACCATCACGGCCACTCCGGCCACAAGCCCCATCCCCGACCTGCCCTGCCCCAACAGCTGGGCGGCCATTCCCAATCTCACCAGCCAGGAGCAGTTCCAGATCGGCGATTGGGTGGAGGCGGTCCATACCCAGGAACGCCAGCAGCAGCAGAAGCAGCAGAACATCAGCAGCAGCAGCAGCGGTAGTCGCCGGCTTGAGGCATTGGCGGCGTCGGCAGCGGCAGCGGCGTCAGCCAAAGCACCGCAATGTCAAGCACCGCTATGCCAAGCCAAGCCAAGCCTAGCGGTACCGAGCGCGCCAATAATTCCGCTTCCCACACTCCAACACACACATACACGTATCGATGCACCGTATGCCGATGCTTCGTGTGGAGAGAGCCGGAAACAGCAAGGAGCGAGAGAGAGGCGCAAAGAGAGAGCGGGTAACGACCTCGTACCAGCGACAGTACGAGAGGGCACTCGAGCAGCCTCTACACGAACAGCAGCCAACAAAAGATTCGTGTTCGAGTGCCCGTTCGGGAGCGAGTTCGAACTCGAACCACTAGCCATGGCACAAACCCCGCTCGATCGGCCACAGCAGCGGTTCCAAATGCAATGCACACAGCCAATACCACAACCACAAATACAATGATGACATACATCAGCACACAAACAGCGACATCAAACACAAAAACGACAACTACAATTACGTCGGCAGCCAGACGATGCCTGTTAACAGCAATGTTAACAGGCGGACCCCCCCCCACCACCGCCGCCAGAGGAACATCAGCAGCAGCAAACACATCAACAACAACAACAACATCAGCCAATAGCAACAAACACAGCCAATACCGATGATATCCCATCCACCTCTGCTGCAGCGGCCCGTTCGCCACTGAAGCGCGTCCGCGCCGAGGTGGATGACGATGACGATGATGACAGTGATGATATGGTTGTTGAGTTTGATGACGATGACGACGACAATTTGGATGCCAATTATGCATCGGCCAAACGACGACTCCGGGAAAGTAACCAACAGGCAAGCAAATCCCATATCCCCCAAATTCAAAACCATCTCCATCACCAACAATCAAACCAGCAACAGCAACAACATCAGCGGACAATTACACAAAATGCCCCTGCCCCCGCCCCTGCCCCTGCCCCTGCCCCTGCTCCAGCCAATGCTCCACTAGCTCTACCTCACTCACCTGCAAATGCAACTAGTAGCTGCGGCACAGGAACCCACAGCAGCAGCAGCGGCGGCGGCGTTGGGCTGCTCCAGCTGCCCGCCCTGAGTATGCCCAATGCCAGACAAACTCGGATGCTGCAGCGACAGCACCAACCAACGACAATTATTCCCCCCCCCCATCATTCTGCCAGCTGTCCCCGACATTATGCCCATTCTGGACAAGCTGCAGAATGACCCGAGGGTGGGCAACAGTAGCTATCACACCAAGCTCATCAGCCGCAATGGTGTCCGTATCCAGGCCCGCGACATGGCTACCAGGGATGCCATCATGGCAATCCTGGGCGATGGCGACGGCAACGAGGCGATGACTGGCCACTACACACACCAGCACAAGAGTGACCGTGGGCTACGGATCGTCGTGCGAGATCTACACCACTCCACAAGCACCCAACTAATAAAAAATCAGATGGCCGAATTGGGTTATTATGTTATATTTATTAGAGCCATTAAAGGGAGATCCGATGGACAGCCGCTCGACCAGTTCGAGTTGGAGATAGCCCCCAAGCCGGATGAAAGCCACCACGATGTCCTCCAATTAACCCAGCTGGGCAACCAGTTGGTGACCGTTGAGAGGCAGGCCAAGCCGGTGGACCCAGCCCAGTGCCACAGATGTCAGGCATTCGGGCACACCCGCACCTACTGCAGGCGTTCATTCGTCTGTATGAAGTGTGCGGGTGCCCACGCGTCCACGGCATGTGCCAAGCCAAGGGCAGACGCCCCTAAATGCGCCAATTGCCAGGGCGCCCACATCAGCGCCTACAAGGGATGTCCGGCATTCAAGGCAGCAAGGGGCCGCCTTCTGTCCCACCGAGTGGCCATGCAGGAGTTGCGTCGCAAGCGCAGCTCGCTTCTGCAGCCATTGCCAGAGCAGCAGCCACCACCAGCAAGAACAACACCAGCACATCCAGGGCGCCGACAGCAGCAGCAACAGCAAGCTCAAACGCCAGCCAATCCCTGGCGCGGACAGCAGCAGCAGGCAGCATGGACGCCACTCAATGTCTCCTCTCCTGGGCGACGAAGAGGACAACAACATCAGCAGAAGCAGAAGCAGCAGCAGCCAATACATACAAAAAAACAGACGCCTGCTGCCTCTGGCCCACGCACTGGGCGACGACGTCCAGAGCAGCCATTGAGCCGTTCCCAGGCACAACAGCAGCAGCAGCTACAGCAGCTGCAACAGCAGCCGCAGCGCGAACAACAACAGCGACAGCAGCAGCAGCAGCTTGCCAACAACCGCTCCCGGCAGAAGATGCAGCCGAAACGCCAATCTTGCGAGGGATCCTGCAGCCAGGCACTGTTGGAGAATACGCAGAGGATGACGCGATTGGAAAAGAGGCTGGAAGCGATGATGTCACTACTCACCTCGCTCATCCAATCCCAGGCAGTGACGGCAACTCCAGCAGTTCCAGTGACATCGGAAAATCCACCAACAATGGCAGCAGCAGCAGTGGTTGCCCCAGCTCCACAGCCACCACAAAAAACGTCAGGGCCAATGCCAGCCGCCATTCCAGAGACGGATCCTGAAACGGATGAAGAAAATGATGACGATGAGATGTGGACAGATGACGACTCCATGGATGACATTAAGGCCTACGCCCGCAACATGAGGTACCATCTTGACAACCAGATATCCTGGAACGCTGTGTACTAATTGGACACATCTCTGCCACTGCAATGGATTAAATGACAAATGCATATCAACCGCATGCCACAACAAAAATTAACAACGGACGCTGCCGCCATCAAAGCAATTAAATAAAACATCAACACACACACAAACATCCATTACACTTGGGCGGCCGGACCTGTGCCGTTCGAGTAATGCCATCGCCATCGTCCTTAGTTGGTGGCCGGATCCAGTGCCATGGCATTCAGAGTGCCCTATGGTCCTGGAAAAGGAAAAATCCATCAGCCACACATACGATTAAAAAGGGCGCTCAAAATACTTACCGCCAGCCACTCAGACACACACACACAAACATCCATTACACTTGGGCGGCCGGACCTGTGCCGTTCGAGTAGATGTGTGTCGTGTCCGCCATCGTCCTTAGCTGGTGGCCGGATCCAGTGCCATGGCATTCAGAGTGCCCTATGGTCCTGGAAAAGGAAAAATCCATCAGCCACACATACGATTAAAAAGGGCGCTCAAAATACTTACCGCCAGCCATTCAGACACACACACACAAACATCCATTACACTTGGGCGGCCGGACCTGTGCCCTTCGAGTTATGCCATCGCCATCGTCCTTAGCTGGTGGCCGGATCCAGTGCCATGGCATTCAGAGTGCCCTATGGTCCTGGAAAAGGAAAAATCCATCAGCCACAAATACGATTAAAAAGGGCTCTGAAAATACTTACCGCCAGCCATTCAGACACACACACACACACACATCCATTACACTTGGGCGGCCGGACCTGTGCCGTTCGAGTTATGTGTGTCATTGTCCACCTTTGCCCACAGCTGGTGGCCGGACCAGTGCCACTCGCTCTACATCAGGGCCACAATTGCCGACGCACACACACACACTCACATCCATTTCACTTTGGCGGCCGGACCCGTGTCGCCACAGTAATATGTGTGCCGTCAATCCTGGCTCCCAGCTGGTGGCCGGACCAGTGCCACTGGTTCTCCAAGAGGGCAGCCACAGCCACAACGACGACGAGGTGCTAATTGCAGCTACCTCTGACGACTCCGGATGACGCCAATTTCGACGACCAGGGGGGACGACGGGGTCGGCCGGTATGCAACGCAATGTCTTTACAAGCATTGTGTTTTGCTATGCCGGCCGATGCTTCTTGTCTTCCCTGTAATTATAGTAAAAGATATAGACATTATTTTAAATTGTTATGTTTATTGTAATATTGTAAACGTAAATCAATTGTACCTGTTTTGTCTCGTCTTTGTTCCAGTGTAGTATCTCTTTTATTACCTGTTTTTCCGTCGTCTCCACTCCAGTCTATTACTTATCTGTATTGCTATTTCTGCAAGTGCTTGTCTCTTTTATTTAGTGCCTTTCCACTTATTTTCCATGCAAAGCACCTGCATTGTTTACCTTTTCTCTTTATCTATTCCTCAACTGACTACGTGTTGCAACACTGCACATTTCTGCACATTTCGATCTCATTTCTTTAACCCCTTCTTCCCCCCCCCTTATTGTTACTATCGTAATTAGTGCGGTTCTCCGACACCCCACTAAAAAAAATTATTACAATCTGTGATAAATCTTCGGCGGCAACGGTGCTGACAATTGATTATCGGTTTCGTAATCGACTTTCAAATCAGCATCAGTTGCCGCCACACCCCACCACTACGGCCTAAATTGAGCCAAATATGCAAGTCTTCGCATATATCCACTACGTTCCCTATAAACTGCCCGCCCACATGTACATGATACATTCCTAGTCGTCTGCCCTCAGCAGGCGGCAAGGGTAGTAGAGGGGACTGAAGACCACATACCGCATTACAACCAACAAAACATCAAGTTGACAAACTCACAGGGGATCAAATCAAATTTTAAGTTAGGGAAAATTACAAGGAAGAGACAGCATACTTTTGAGCGTGGCCCCACTTTACTTTCTTGACTCACACCGCACACACACACACTTGACACCCTCTTGACAATTCATACTTTTGGAGCCTTTTGCCCCGATCGTGGAATCGAGTCTCGAGTCTGGATCTCTATCCAAATGGAAAGTCGTGTCGTGAACGTTGTGGAGTCGAGTCGTGTTTGAGGTTTAGTCCCTCCGTCAAAGTGCCGAAAAGTTTATCTCTCTCTCTTTCTCTTTTTCCCTTGCCCCCCCCCCTGCTGAGTGCGGGCCTAGTCGAGGTTACAAGTGTTTAACGTTGCTGCAGTTTATATGTTTGTAAATTATTGTGCCATTAAATGTACCAGTAAAAAGTGTTTGAGTGCCGTTTAAAGTTAAATTGTAAAAACAAACAAAAATGTACATCTACTAAATTAAGACATATACTGCCCACAAAGAGAAATTAATAAAGCAACGCGCTTGGTTGCTGGCGGCTCACACCCCAGCCTCTCAGTTCCTCCCCTGTATGGAGCACTGAGAGCCCTCAACCCAAAGCGGGTATATAATTGGAAAAAAAAAAGCGAAAAAAACTGTGTGAATCAATCTGACTTGACAAAATCTCCACTCGCGTCGGTCGAAAAACTTTATTACCAAATCCAACCAAAGCCAATCCAGCGCAGCTATGCCACGCGGATCCACTGCCAGAAGAGGACGACGACGACGAGGACCACACGGCGTCACAGCCAGGGATCGCCCCAAATCAGCCATTTCCACTGCCAGCTCCGACAGCGCCGCCGACGGCGAAGCCAGCGCCGACAGCGCAGCCACCGGCGCCGTGGCAAACGCAGCGATACTGAGACGCCAATCCACCGACTCCGCCACCTGGTTGGAGGCACTTCCTCCAATTTCTAGACCGGCTCCAGCCACCATTACCGGGTATGTGAGGACCACAAATACCGACACCACCATCACGGCCACTCCGGCCACAAGCCCCATCCCCGACCTGCCCTGCCCCAACAGCTGGGCGGCCATTCCCAATCTCACCAGCCAGGAGCAGTTCCAGATCGGCGATTGGGTGGAGGCGGTCCATACCCAGGAACGCCAGCAGCAGCAGCAGCAGAACATCAGCAGCAGCAGCAGCGGTAGTCGCCGGCTTGAGGCATTGGCGGCGTCGGCAGCGGCAGCGGCGTCAGCCAAAGCACCGCAATGTCAAGCACCGCTATGCCAAGCCAAGCCAAGCCTAGCGGTACCGAGCGCGCCAATAATTCCGCTTCCCACACTCCAACACACACATACACGTATCGATGCACCGTATGCCGATGCTTCGTGTGGAGAGAGCCGGAAACAGCAAGGAGCGAGAGAGAGGCGCAAAGAGAGAGCGGGTAACGACCTCGTACCAGCGACAGTACGAGAGGGCACTCGAGCAGCCTCTACACGAACAGCAGCCAACAAAAGATTCGTGTTCGAGTGCCCGTTCGGGAGCGAGTTCGAACTCGAACCACAGCCATGGCACAAACCCCGCTCGATCGGCCACAGCAGCGGTTCCAAATGCAATGCACACAGCCAATACCACAACCACAAATACAATGATGACATACATCAGCACACAAACAGCGACATCAAACACAAAAACGACAACTACAATTACGTCGGCAGCCAGACGATGCCTGTTAACAGCAATGTTAACAGGCGGACCCCCCCCACCACCGCCGCCAGAGGAACATCAGCAGCAGCAAACACATCAACAACAACAACAACATCAGCCAATAGCAACAAACACAGCCAATACCGATGATATCCCATCCACCTCTGCTGCAGCGGCCCGTTCGCCACTGAAGCGCGTCCGCGCCGAGGTGGATGACGATGACGATGATGACAGTGATGATATGGTTGTTGAGTTTGATGACGATGACGACGACAATTTGGATGCCAATTATGCATCGGCCAAACGACGACTCCGGGAAAGTAACCAACAGGCAAGCAAATCCCATATCCCCCAAATTCAAAACCATCTCCATCACCAACAATCAAACCAGCAACAGCAACAACATCAGCGGACAATTACACAAAATGCCCCTGCCCCCGCCCCTGCCCCTGCCCCTGCCCCTGCTCCAGCCAATGCTCCACTAGCTCTACCTCACTCACCTGCAAATGCAACTAGTAGCTGCGGCACAGGAACCCACAGCAGCAGCAGCGGCGGCGGCGTTGGGCTGCTCCAGCTGCCCGCCCTGAGTATGCCCAATGCCAGACAAACTCGGATGCTGCAGCGACAGCACCAACCAACGACAATTATTCCCCCCCCCCATCATTCTGCCAGCTGTCCCCGACATTATGCCCATTCTGGACAAGCTGCAGAATGACCCGAGGGTGGGCAACAGTAGCTATCACACCAAGCTCATCAGCCGCAATGGTGTCCGTATCCAGGCCCGCGACATGGCTACCAGGGATGCCATCATGGCAATCCTGGGCGATGGCGACGGCAACGAGGCGATGACTGGCCACTACACACACCAGCACAAGAGTGACCGTGGGCTACGGATCGTCGTGCGAGATCTACACCACTCCACAAGCACCCAACTAATAAAAAATCAGATGGCCGAATTGGGTTATTATGTTATATTTATTAGAGCCATTAAAGGGAGATCCGATGGACAGCCGCTCGACCAGTTCGAGTTGGAGATAGCCCCCAAGCCGGATGAAAGCCACCACGATGTCCTCCAATTAACCCAGCTGGGCAACCAGTTGGTGACCGTTGAGAGGCAGGCCAAGCCGGTGGACCCAGCCCAGTGCCACAGATGTCAGGCATTCGGGCACACCCGCACCTACTGCAGGCGTTCATTCGTCTGTATGAAGTGTGCGGGTGCCCACGCGTCCACGGCATGTGCCAAGCCAAGGGCAGACGCCCCTAAATGCGCCAATTGCCAGGGCGCCCACATCAGCGCCTACAAGGGATGTCCGGCATTCAAGGCAGCAAGGGGCCGCCTTCTGTCCCACCGAGTGGCCATGCAGGAGTTGCGTCGCAAGCGCAGCTCGCTTCTGCAGCCATTGCCAGAGCAGCAGCCACCACCAGCAAGAACAACACCAGCACATCCAGGGCGCCGACAGCAGCAGCAACAGCAAGCTCAAACGCCAGCCAATCCCTGGCGCGGACAGCAGCAGCAGGCAGCATGGACGCCACTCAATGTCTCCTCTCCTGGGCGACGAAGAGGACAACAACATCAGCAGAAGCAGAAGCAGCAGCAGCCAATACATACAAAAAAACAGACGCCTGCTGCCTCTGGCCCACGCACTGGGCGACGACGTCCAGAGCAGCCATTGAGCCGTTCCCAGGCACAACAGCAGCAGCAGCTACAGCAGCTGCAACAGCAGCCGCAGCGCGAACAACAACAGCGACAGCAGCAGCAGCAGCTTGCCAACAACCGCTCCCGGCAGAAGATGCAGCCGAAACGCCAATCTTGCGAGGGATCCTGCAGCCAGGCACTGTTGGAGAATACGCAGAGGATGACGCGATTGGAAAAGAGGCTGGAAGCGATGATGTCACTACTCACCTCGCTCATCCAATCCCAGGCAGTGACGGCAACTCCAGCAGTTCCAGTGACATCGGAAAATCCACCAACAATGGCAGCAGCAACAGTGGTTGCCCCAGCTCCACAGCCACCACAAAAAACGTCAGGGCCAATGCCAGCCGCCATTCCAGAGACGGATCCTGAAACGGATGAAGAAAATGATGACGATGAGATGTGGACAGATGACGACTCCATGGATGACATTAAGGCCTACGCCCGCAACATGAGGTACCATCTTGACAACCAGATATCCTGGAACGCTGTGTACTAATTGGACACATCTCTGCCACTGCAATGGATTAAATGACAAATGCATATCAACCGCATGCCACAACAAAAATTAACAACGGACGCTGCCGCCATCAAAGCAATTAAATAAAACATCAACACACACACAAACATCCATTACACTTGGGCGGCCGGACCTGTGCCGTTCGAGTAGATGTGTGTCGTGTCCGCCATCGTCCTTAGCTGGTGGCCGGATCCAGTGCCATGGCATTCAGAGTGCCCTATGGTCCTGGAAAAGGAAAAATCCATCAGCCACACATACGATTAAAAAGGGCGCTCAAAATACTTACCGCCAGCCATTCAGACACACACACACACAACATCCATTACACTTGGGCGGCCGGACCTGTGCCGTTCGAGTAGGTGTGTCGTTCTCCGCCATTGCCCTCATCTGGTTGCTGGAACCAGGTGCCGTGACATTCAGAGTGCCTTATGGTCCTGGAAAAGGAAAAATCCACCAGCCACACATACGATTAAAAAGGGCGCTCAAAATACTTACCGCCAGCCATTCAGACACACACACACACACACATCCATTACACTTGGGCGGCCGGACCTGTGCCGTTCGAGTAGGTGTGTCGTTCTCCGCCATTGCCCTCATCTGGTTGCTGGAACCAGGTGCCGTGACATTCAGAGTGCCTTATGGTCCTGGAAAAGGAAAAATCCACCAGCCACACATACGATTAAAAGGGCGCTCAAAATACTTACCGCCTGCCATTCAGACACACACACACACAAACATCCATTACACTTGGGCGGCCGGACCTGTGCCGTTCGAGTTATGTGTGTCATTGTTTACCTTTGCCCACAGCTGGTGGCCGGACCAGTGCCACTCGCTCTACATCAGGGCCACAATTGCCGACGCACACACACACTCACATCCATTTCACTTTGGCGGCCGGACCCGTGTCGCCACAGTAATATGTGTGCCGTCAATCCTGGCTCCCAGCTGGTGGCCGGACCAGTGCCACTGGTTCTCCAAGAGGGCAGCCACAGCCACAACGACGACGAGGTGCTAATTGCAGCTACCTCTGACGACTCCGGATGACGCCAATTTCGACGACCAGGGGGGACGACGGGGTCGGCCGGTATGCAACGCAATGTCTTTACAAGCATTGTGTTTTGCTATGCCGGCCGATGCTTCTTGTCTTCCCTGTAATTATAGTAAAAGATATAGACATTATTTTAAATTGTTATGTTTATTGTAATATTGTAAACGTAAATCAATTGTACCTGTTTTGTCTCGTCTTTGTTCCAGTGTAGTATCTCTTTTATTACCTGTTTTTCCGTCGTCTCCACTCCAGTCTATTACTTATCTGTATTGCTATTTCTGCAAGTGCTTGTCTCTTTTATTTAGTGCCTTTCCACTTATTTTCCATGCAAAGCACATGCATTGTTTACCTTTTCCTCTTTATCTATTCCTCAACTGACTACGTGTTGCAACACTGCACATTTCTGCACATTTCGATCTCATTTCTTTAACCCCTTCTTCCCCCCCCCTTATTGTTACTATCGTAATTAGTGCGGTTCTCCGACACCCCACTAAAAAAAATTATTACAATCTGTGATAAATCTTCGGCGGCAACGGTGCTGACAATTGATTATCGGTTTCGTAATCGACTTTCAAATCAGCATCAGTTGCCGCCACACCCCACCACTACGGCCTAAATTGAGCCAAATATGCAAGTCTTCGCATATATCCACTACGTTCCCTATAAACTGCCCGCCCACATGTACATGATACATTCCTAGTCGTCTGCCCTCAGCAGGCGGCAAGGGTAGTAGAGGGGACTGAAGACCACATACCGCATTACAACCAACAAAACATCAAGTTGACAAACTCACAGGGGATCAAATCAAATTTTAAGTTAGGGAAAATTACAAGGAAGAGACAGCATACTTTTGAGCGTGGCCCCACTTTACTTTCTTGACTCACACCGCACACACACACACTTGACACCCTCTTGACAATTCATACTTTTGGAGCCTTTTGCCCCGATCGTGGAATCGAGTCTCGAGTCTGGATCTCTATCCAAATGAGAAAAGTCGTGTCGTGAACGTTGTGGAGTCGAGTCGTGTTTGAGGTTTAGTCCCTCCGTCAAAGTGCCGAAAAGTTTATCTCTCTCTCTTTTCTCTTTTTCCCTTGCCCCCCCCCCCCTGCTGAGTGCGGGCCTAGTCGAGGTTACAAGTGTTTAACGTTGCTGCAGTTTATATGTTTGTAAATTATTGTGCCATTAAATGTACCAGTAAAAAGTGTTTGAGTGCCGTTTAAAGTTAAATTGTAAAAACAAACAAAAATGTACATCTACTAAATTAAGACATATACTGCCCACAAAGAGAAATTAATAAAGCAACGCGCTTGGTTGCTGGCGGCTCACACCCCAGCCTCTCAGTTCCTCCCCTGTATGGAGCACTGAGAGCCCTCAACCCAAAGCGGGTATATAATTGGAAAAAAAAAGCGAAAAAACTGTGTGAATCAATCTGACTTGACAAAATCTCCACTCGCGTCGGTCGAAAAACTTTATTACCAAATCCAACCAAAGCCAATCCAGCGCAGCTATGCCACGCGGATCCACTGCCAGAAGAGGACGACGACGACGAGGACCACACGGCGTCACAGCCAGGGATCGCCCCAAATCAGCCATTTCCACTGCCAGCTCCGACAGCGCCGCCGACGGCGAGGCCAGCGCCGACAGCGCAGCCACCGGCGCCGGGGCAAACGCAGCGATACTGAGACGCCAATCCACCGACTCCGCCACCTGGTTGGAGGCACTTCCTCCAATTTCTAGACCGGCTCCAGCCACCATTACCGGGTATGTGAGGACCACAAATACCGACACCACCATCACGGCCACTCCGGCCACAAGCCCCATCCCCGACCTGCCCTGCCCCAACAGCTGGGCGGCCATTCCCAATCTCACCAGCCAGGAGCAGTTCCAGATCGGCGATTGGGTGGAGGCGGTCCATACCCAGGAACGCCAGCAGCAGCAGCAGCAGAACATCAGCAGCAGCAGCAGCGGTAGTCGCCGGCTTGAGGCATTGGCGGCGTCGGCAGCGGCAGCGGCGTCAGCCAAAGCACCGCAATGTCAAGCACCGCTATGCCAAGCCAAGCCAAGCCTAGCGGTACCGAGCGCGCCAATAATTCCGCTTCCCACACTCCAACACACACATACACGTATCGATGCACCGTATGCCGATGCTTCGTGTGGAGAGAGCCGGAAACAGCAAGGAGCGAGAGAGAGCTGCAAAGAGAGAGCGGGTAACGACCTCGTACCAGCGACAGTACGAGAGGGCACTCGAGCAGCCCTCTACACGAACAGCAGCCAACAAAAGATTCGTGTTCGAGTGCCCGTTCGGGAGCGAGTTCGAACTCGAACCACAGCCATGGCACAAACCCCGCTCGATCGGCCACAGCAGCGGTTCCAAATGCAATGCACACAGCCAATACCACAACCACAAATACAATGATGACATACATCAGCACACAAACAGCGACATCAAACACAAAAACGACAACTACAATTACGTCGGCAGCCAGACGATGCCTGTTAACAGCAATGTTAACAGGCGGACCCCCCCCACCACCGCCGCCAGAGGAACATCAGCAGCAGCAAACACATCAACAACAACAACAACATCAGCCAATAGCAACAAACACAGCCAATACCGATGATATCCCATCCACCTCTGCTGCAGCGGCCCGTTCGCCACTGAAGCGCGTCCGCGCCGAGGTGGATGACGATGACGATGATGACAGTGATGATATGGTTGTTGAGTTTGATGACGATGACGACGACAATTTGGATGCCAATTATGCATCGGCCAAACGACGACTCCGGGAAAGTAACCAACAGGCAAGCAAATCCCATATCCCCCAAATTCAAAACCATCTCCATCACCAACAATCAAACCAGCAACAGCAACAACATCAGCGGACAATTACACAAAATGCCCCTGCCCCCGCCCCTGCCCCTGCCCCTGCCCCTGCTCCAGCCAATGCTCCACTAGCTCTACCTCACTCACCTGCAAATGCAACTAGTAGCTGCGGCACAGGAACCCACAGCAGCAGCAGCGGCGGCGGCGTTGGGCTGCTCCAGCTGCCCGCCCTGAGTATGCCCAATGCCAGACAAACTCGGATGCTGCAGCGACAGCACCAACCAACGACAATTATTCCCCCCCCCCATCATTCTGCCAGCTGTCCCCGACATTATGCCCATTCTGGACAAGCTGCAGAATGACCCGAGGGTGGGCAACAGTAGCTATCACACCAAGCTCATCAGCCGCAATGGTGTCCGTATCCAGGCCCGCGACATGGCTACCAGGGATGCCATCATGGCAATCCTGGGCGATGGCGACGGCAACGAGGCGATGACTGGCCACTACACACACCAGCACAAGAGTGACCGTGGGCTACGGATCGTCGTGCGAGATCTACACCACTCCACAAGCACCCAACTAATAAAAAATCAGATGGCCGAATTGGGTTATTATGTTATATTTATTAGAGCCATTAAAGGGAGATCCGATGGACAGCCGCTCGACCAGTTCGAGTTGGAGATAGCCCCCAAGCCGGATGAAAGCCACCACGATGTCCTCCAATTAACCCAGCTGGGCAACCAGTTGGTGACCGTTGAGAGGCAGGCCAAGCCGGTGGACCCAGCCCAGTGCCACAGATGTCAGGCATTCGGGCACACCCGCACCTACTGCAGGCGTTCATTCGTCTGTATGAAGTGTGCGGGTGCCCACGCGTCCACGGCATGTGCCAAGCCAAGGGCAGACGCCCCTAAATGCGCCAATTGCCAGGGCGCCCACATCAGCGCCTACAAGGGATGTCCGGCATTCAAGGCAGCAAGGGGCCGCCTTCTGTCCCACCGAGTGGCCATGCAGGAGTTGCGTCGCAAGCGCAGCTCGCTTCTGCAGCCATTGCCAGAGCAGCAGCCACCACCAGCAAGAACAACACCAGCACATCCAGGGCGCCGACAGCAGCAGCAACAGCAAGCTCAAACGCCAGCCAATCCCTGGCGCGGACAGCAGCAGCAGGCAGCATGGACGCCACTCAATGTCTCCTCTCCTGGGCGACGAAGAGGACAACAACATCAGCAGAAGCAGAAGCAGCAGCAGCCAATACATACAAAAAAACAGACGCCTGCTGCCTCTGGCCCACGCACTGGGCGACGACGTCCAGAGCAGCCATTGAGCCGTTCCCAGGCACAACAGCAGCAGCAGCTACAGCAGCTGCAACAGCAGCCGCAGCGCGAACAACAACAGCGACAGCAGCAGCAGCAGCAGCTTGCCAACAACCGCTCCCGGCAGAAGATGCAGCCGAAACGCCAATCTTGCGAGGGATCCTGCAGCCAGGCACTGTTGGAGAATACGCAGAGGATGACGCGATTGGAAAAGAGGCTGGAAGCGATGATGTCACTACTCACCTCGCTCATCCAATCCCAGGCAGTGACGGCAACTCCAGCAGTTCCAGTGACATCGGAAAATCCACCAACAATGGCAGCAGCAGCAGTGGTTGCCCCAGCTCCACAGCCACCACAAAAAACGTCAGGGCCAATGCCAGCCGCCATTCCAGAGACGGATCCTGAAACGGATGAAGAAAATGATGACGATGAGATGTGGACAGATGACGACTCCATGGATGACATTAAGGCCTACGCCCGCAACATGAGGTACCATCTTGACAACCAGATATCCTGGAACGCTGTGTACTAATTGGACACATCTCTGCCACTGCAATGGATTAAATGACAAATGCATATCAACCGCATGCCACAACAAAAATTAACAACGGACGCTGCCGCCATCAAAGCAATTAAATAAAACATCAACACACACACAAACATCCATTACACTTGGGCGGCCGGACCTGGGCCGTTCGAGTTATGCCATCGCCATCGTCCTTAGCTGGTGGCCGGATCCAGTGCCATGGCATTCAGAGTGCCCTATGGTCCTGGAAAAGGAAAAATCCATCAGCCACAAATACGATTAAAAAGGGAGCTCTGAAAATACTTACCGCCAGCCATTCAGACACACACACACACACACATCCATTACACTTGGGCGGCCGGACCTGGGCCGTTCGAGTAGGTATGCCATTCCGCCATCGTCCTAGTCTGGTGGCCGGATCCAGTGCCATGGCATTCAGAGTGCCCAATGGTCCTGGAAAAGGAAAAATCCATCAGCCACACATACGATTAAAAAGGGCTCTCAAAATACCTACCGCCAGCCATTCAGACACACACACACACACACATCCATTACACTTGGGCGGCCGGACCTGCTGCCGTTCGAGTAGGCGTGTCATCGACCGCCATTGCCCACAGATGGTGGCCGGACCAGTGCCACTCGCTCTACATTAGGGCCACAATTACCGACGCACACACACACACTCACATCCATTTCACTTTGGCGGCCGGACCCGTGTCGCCACAGTACTATGTGTGCCGTCTACTCCTGGCTCCCAGCTGGTGGCCGGACCAGTGCCACTGGTTCTCCAAGCGGGCAGCCACAGCCACAACGACGACGAGGTGCTAATTGCAGCTACCTCTGACGACTTCGGATGACGCCAATTTCGACGACCAGGGGGGACGACGGGGTCGGCCGGTATGCAACGCAATGTCTTTACAAGCATTGTGTTTTGCTATGCCGGCCGATGCTTCTTGTCTTCCCTGTAATTATAGTAAAAGATATAGACATTATTTTAAATTGTTATGTTTATTGTAATATTGTAAACGTAAATCAATTGTACCTGTTTTGTCTCGTCTTTGTTCCAGTGTAGTATCTCTTTTATTACCTGTTTTTCCGTCGTCTCCACTCCAGTCTATTACTTATCTGTATTGCTATTTCTGCAAGTGCTTGTCTCTTTTATTTAGTGCCTTTCCACTTATTTTCCATGCAAAGCACATGCATTGTTTACCTTTTCCCTTTATCTATTCCCCAATTGACTACGTGTTGCAACACTGCACATTTCTGCACATTTCGATCTCATTTCTTTAACCCCTTCTTCCCCCCCCTTATTGTTACTATCGTAATTAGTGCGGTTCTCCGACACCCCACTAAAAAAAATTATTACAATCTGTGATAAATCTTCGGCGGCAACGGTGCTGACAATTGATTATCGGTTTCGTAATCGACTTTCAAATCAGCATCAGTTGCCGCCACACCCCACCACTACGGCCTAAATTGAGCCAAATATGCAAGTCTTCGCATATATCCACTACGTTCCCTATAAACTGCCCGCCCACATGTACATGATACATTCCTAGTCGTCTGCCCTCAGCAGGCGGCAAGGGTAGTAGAGGGGACTGAAGACCACATACCGCATTACAACCAACAAAACATCAAGTTGACAAACTCACAGGGGATCAAATCAAATTTTAAGTTAGGGAAAATTACAAGGAAGAGACAGCATACTTTTGAGCGTGGCCCCACTTTACTTTCTTGACTCACACCGCACACACACACACTTGACACCCTCTTGACAATTCATACTTTTGGAGCCTTTTGCCCCGATCGTGGAATCGAGTCTCGAGTCTGGATCTCTATCCTAAATGGAAAGTCGTGTCGTGAACGTTGTGGAGTCGAGTCGTGTTTGAGGTTTAGTCCCTCCGTCAAAGTGCCGAAAAGTTTATCTCTCTCTCTTTCTCTTTTTCCCTTGCCCCCCCCCCCCCCCCTGCTGAGTGCGGGCCTAGTCGAGGTTACAAGTGTTTAACGTTGCTGCAGTTTATATGTTTGTAAATTATTGTGCCATTAAATGTACCAGTAAAAAGTGTTTGAGTGCCGTTTAAAGTTAAATTGTAAAAACAAACAAAAATGTACATCTACTAAATTAAGACATATACTGCCCACAAAGAGAAATTAATAAAGCAACGCGCTTGGTTGCTGGCGGCTCACACCCCAGCCTCTCAGTTCCTCCCCTGTATGGAGCACTGAGAGCCCTCAACCCAAAGCGGGTATATAATTGGAAAAAAAAAAGCGAAAAAAACTGTGTGAATCAATCTGACTTGACAAAATCTCCACTCGCGTCGGTCGAAAAACTTTATTACCAAATCCAACCAAAGCCAATCCAGCGCAGCTATGCCACGCGGATCCACTGCCAGAAGAGGACGACGACGACGAGGACCACACGGCGTCACAGCCAGGGATCGCCCCAAATCAGCCATTTCCACTGCCAGCTCCGACAGCGCCGCCGACGGCGAAGCCAGCGCCGACAGCGCAGCCACCGGCGCCGTGGCAAACGCAGCGATACTGAGACGCCAATCCACCGACTCCGCCACCTGGTTGGAGGCACTTCCTCCAATTTCTAGGACCGGCTCCAGCCACCATTACCGGGTATGTGAGGACCACAAATACCGACACCACCATCACGGCCACTCCGGCCACAAGCCCCATCCCCGACCTGCCCTGCCCCAACAGCTGGGCGGCCATTCCCAATCTCACCAGCCAGGAGCAGTTCCAGATCGGCGATTGGGTGGAGGCGGTCCATACCCAGGAACGCCAGCGGCAGCAGAAGCAGCAGAACATCAGCAGCAGCAGCAGCGGTAGTCGCCGGCTTGAGGCATTGGCGGCGTCGGCAGCGGCAGCGGCGTCAGCCAAAGCACCGCAATGTCAAGCACCGCTATGCCAAGCCAAGCCAAGCCTAGCGGTACCGAGCGCGCCAATAATTCCGCTTCCCACACTCCAACACACACATACACGTATCGATGCACCGTATGCCGATGCTTCGTGTGGAGAGAGCCGGAAACAGCAAGGAGCGAGAGAGAGCGCAAAGAGAGAGCGGGTAACGACCTCGTACCAGCGACAGTACGAGAGGGCACTCGAGCAGCCTCTACACGAACAGCAGCCAACAAAAGATTCGTGTTCGAGTGCCCGTTCGGGAGCGAGTTCGAACTCGAACCACAGCCATGGCACAAACCCCGCTCGATCGGCCACAGCAGCGGTTCCAAATGCAATGCACACAGCCAATACCACAACCACAAATACAATGATGACATACATCAGCACACAAACAGCGACATCAAACACAAAAACGACAACTACAATTACGTCGGCAGCCAGACGATGCCTGTTAACAGCAATGTTAACAGGCGGACCCCCCCCCACCACCGCCGCCAGAGGAACATCAGCAGCAGCAAACACATCAACAACAACAACAACATCAGCCAATAGCAACAAACACAGCCAATACCGATGATATCCCATCCACCTCTGCTGCAGCGGCCCGTTCGCCACTGAAGCGCGTCCGCGCCGAGGTGGATGACGATGACGATGATGACAGTGATGATATGGTTGTTGAGTTTGATGACGATGACGACGACGACAATTTGGATGCCAATTATGCATCGGCCAAACGACGACTCCGGGAAAGTAACCAACAGGCAAGCAAATCCCATATCCCCCAAATTCAAAACCATCTCCATCACCAACAATCAAACCAGCAACAGCAACAACATCAGCGGACAATTACACAAAATGCCCCTGCCCCCGCCCCTGCCCCTGCCCCTGCCCCTGCTCCAGCCAATGCTCCACTAGCTCTACCTCACTCACCTGCAAATGCAACTAGTAGCTGCGGCACAGGAACCCACAGCAGCAGCAGCGGCGGCGGCGTTGGGCTGCTCCAGCTGCCCGCCCTGAGTATGCCCAATGCCAGACAAACTCGGATGCTGCAGCGACAGCACCAACCAACGACAATTATTCCCCCCCCCCATCATTCTGCCAGCTGTCCCCGACATTATGCCCATTCTGGACAAGCTGCAGAATGACCCGAGGGTGGGCAACAGTAGCTATCACACCAAGCTCATCAGCCGCAATGGTGTCCGTATCCAGGCCCGCGACATGGCTACCAGGGATGCCATCATGGCAAGTCCTGGGCGATGGCGACGGCAACGAGGCGATGACTGGCCACTACACACACCAGCACAAGAGTGACCGTGGGCTACGGATCGTCGTGCGAGATCTACACCACTCCACAAGCACCCAACTAATAAAAAATCAGATGGCCGAATTGGGTTATTATGTTATATTTATTAGAGCCATTAAAGGGAGATCCGATGGACAGCCGCTCGACCAGTTCGAGTTGGAGATAGCCCCCAAGCCGGATGAAAGCCACCACGATGTCCTCCAATTAACCCAGCTGGGCAACCAGTTGGTGACCGTTGAGAGGCAGGCCAAGCCGGTGGACCCAGCCCAGTGCCACAGATGTCAGGCATTCGGGCACACCCGCACCTACTGCAGGCGTTCATTCGTCTGTATGAAGTGTGCGGGTGCCCACGCGTCCACGGCATGTGCCAAGCCAAGGGCAGACGCCCCTAAATGCGCCAATTGCCAGGGCGCCCACATCAGCGCCTACAAGGGATGTCCGGCATTCAAGGCAGCAAGGGGCCGCCTTCTGTCCCACCGAGTGGCCATGCAGGAGTTGCGTCGCAAGCGCAGCTCGCTTCTGCAGCCATTGCCAGAGCAGCAGCCACCACCAGCAAGAACAACAACACCAGCACATCCAGGGCGCCGACAGCAGCAGCAACAGCAAGCTCAAACGCCAGCCAATCCCTGGCGCGGACAGCAGCAGCAGGGCAACCAGTTGGTGACCGTTGAGAGGCAGGCCAAGCCGGTGGACCCAGCCCAGTGCCACAGATGTCAGGCATTCGGGCACACCCGCACCTACTGCAGGCGTTCATTCGTCTGTATGAAGTGTGCGGGTGCCCACGCGTCCACGGCATGTGCCAAGCCAAGGGCAGACGCCCCTAAATGCGCCAATTGCCAGGGCGCCCACATCAGCGCCTACAAGGGATGTCCGGCATTCAAGGCAGCAAGGGGCCGCCTTCTGTCCCACCGAGTGGCCATGCAGGAGTTGCGTCGCAAGCGCAGCTCGCTTCTGCAGCCATTGCCAGAGCAGCAGCCACCACCAGCAAGAACAACAACACCAGCACATCCAGGGCGCCGACAGCAGCAGCAACAGCAAGCTCAAACGCCAGCCAATCCCTGGCGCGGACAGCAGCAGCAGGCAGCATGGACGCCACTCAATGTCTCCTCTCCTGGGCGACGAAGAGGGCAACAACAACATCAGCAGAAGCAGAAGCAGCAGCAGCCAATACATACAAAAAAACAGACGCCTGCGGCCTCTGGCCCACGCACTGGGCGACGACGTCCAGAGCAGCCATTGAGCCGTTCCCAGGCACAACAGCAGCAGCAGCTACAGCAGCCGCAGCGCGAACAACAACAGCGACAGCAGCAGCAGCATCAGCTTGTCAATGCACGCTCCTGGCAGCAGCCGCAGCAGCAACGCCAATTCGATCCAGACCACAAGCAGCCATCCTCACGATGCGACGGCTCCTGCAGACAAGTCATACTGGAAAATATAAAAAGAATGACACAGTTAGAGAAAAAAATTGAAGAGATGACGCTATTACTTTCCTCCTTTATTCCGGGGCAAGTGAACACAAATGCAAATGACCCTTCCAATGCCTAGACATAACTATATGAGAATCCTATCCTCCAATACTTCTGCCGAATCTGCCCCTACCATCCACTGTATAACCCAAAACGATGGCACCATTAAAATCGCATTCTGGAATGCAGGCGGGGTAAAAAACAAGATAAAAGAGCTAGAGATGTTCATGGACCGGGAGGGCCTCCATGTCATGATGGTCATTGAGACACGATGCAAAGACATCAACATAGATGGATACGTCACATACTACGCCAAAAACCCAACCAATAGGCGTCGAGGGGGAATAGCCACACTGGTCCGCACTGACGTAAAGCATACAGCTCTCCAGCCAATTAACAGCGAAAAAATCCAATGTGCCCCCGTTTCCCTATTACCAGATGACGGTAGTGATAGGGGAACGACGGTTCTCGCACCGCTCTACTGCCCGCCATCCTACAGATGGACAAAGAAGGAATTCCATCAGCTTTTTACAGTCTTTGACATAACGACGAGTGGCTCGCCAAATAACAAGTACATAATATGCGGTGACTGGAATGCCAAACACCCTTGGTGGGGTAACTTTAGGTCCTGCCAACGAGGAAGGGAATTGTTTGAAGCGACCCAGCTCCGAAAAAAACACAATGTCCTGGCCACTGGTGCGGCCACCCACTACCCCTACGATCGGAGAAAAACTCCCTCTGCCATCGACTTTGCCATTACAAGTGGAGTACAAAAGAACCAAGTCATGATCCACGCCTCCATGGACCTGGATTCAGACCACCTGCCAATGGTACTCCACCTCTACAAGCCTGGCCAACATAACTCCTCCAACAAGCCCACTCATATCTCCCGACTACTGCCCAAGGGAGCCAACAAACTAAAATTCCAGGAATATCTCGAACAAAATATTCACCTGAACACGGAGGTAAATTCTGGCCAAGACATTGACGACGCGGTGGACATTTTCACTAAGAATATTACAGACGCGGCTGCCATCGCCTCCAAAAAATGCCCGCAACCAAACACCAAAGCCTACTACAGACAACACGCCATCCTCGACGGTCCCACTAGACAACTACTGGAAGAAAAGCAAGAGAAAAAGAGAGTATTTCTGGCACTTAGAACGACTGAGTCCAGGAAGCTCTACAGGAAAGCCCAAAACAAGCTGAGCAAGGCCTTGGCTGCCACTAAAACGGAAAAAATCAATGGCAAGTTGAGAGCTATAAGCTCCACGGACGGACACAACTTGGCCAAGTTGTGGCAAATTACCAAATTAATCAAGAAACAGCCGATACCAAACTGGTCAGTTAAGACGAATGACGATGAACAAATAAGATGGACTCGGAGCACCCTCGAGAAGGCAGAAGCTTTCGCCAATCATATGGAGGAAAGACTCACCCCACTTCACACAAGCACAGCCACGGAAAGGACAAAAATAATTGAAGAACTGACAAGGCAAAAGCGGACCATGCAAGATGACAACGCCGCCAATGAGCTGCAGCATAAAAAACACTTTACGAAACCAATTACTCTGGAGGAACTGCAAAAAGAAATCAGACTACTAAAAACAAAGAAGGCCCCAGGGGAGGACAACATTGACAATAGGCTAATAAAACTATTACCAAAAAAAGCCAACCTCTATCTCCTGCTAATATTTAATTCAATCTTACGAATAGGCCACTACCCTAGGATATGGAAACACGCAGAGATAGTTATGATCCCAAAGCCAAAGAAAAATCCCTCACATATGAAGTCATACCGCCCAATCAGCCTCCTATCGGGCCTCTCAAAAGTATTTGAGAGACTCCTGCTCAAACGGCTGCTGAGCGAAGAGGCATTTCACAAAGCCATCCCGGACCACCAGTTCGGCTTCAGGAAGGAGCATGGCGCAGAGCAGCAACTGACCAGAGTCACCCAATTTATCCTCAGGGCCTACGAGGAAAAACAGTACTGCTCAGCAGTATTCATTGACGTAGCTGAGGCCTTCGACCGTGTCTGGCATGAAGGATTACTGTCAAAACTAATAAAAATACTTCCCCTCAGACTCTATACAATCCTAGAAAACTACCTGTCTGGGAGAACTTTTGCCATTAAATGCAACGATGGCATCAAGTCTAGGACAGGGCGAATCACAGCTGGAGTTCCTCAAGGGAGTGTGCTAGGCCCCATCCTTTACACGATCTTCTCCTCCGACATGCCACTACCTGCGCTCACGCACAGAAGTTTACATACGAATCCGGGCCCCAAAAAAATGCTCCTATCTACATATGCGGACGACACGGCCATACTGAGCATGGGAGACTATCCCGCAATGGCGGTCCAACGAAACAACAACTACTTAACGCAACTGGTAATATGGGCTAAAAAATGGTCCATAACCATCAACCCAATAAAAACGGCACACGTCATTTTCTCCAAAAGAAGAGTACAGATTAACAACATCCCAATAAAAATAGATGGCAAACAGGTCCCAGTCAAAAAAAGCACTATTTATCTGGGCGTCAAGATTGACAGCGGACTTACAATGAGTGCACACGTGACGCAACTCCGAATAAAAATGTGGGCCAGAGCCAAAAAATTGGACTGGCTGATCGGTGCAGGAAGCAAGCTGGCAAAGAAATGTAAAATGCTGATGATAAGACAGCTCATCGCCCCACTCTGGCAATACACCCTACCAGTGTGGGGTGCCCTATGCTCCAACACGCAAATCAAAAGAATACAGGGACCGTACAACAAACTAATAAGATGCTCTCTTAAAGCGGGAAGATATGCCAGAAACGAAGCACTTAGGGCGAGATACGACCTACTCACTGTGGAAGAGCTTTTCCAAAAAGCCAGCGGCCGATACGCCATTGCCCTAGCCACCCACACAAATCCAGAAGCCCGCAATCTGGTTGCCAATCCATTTGTTCCAACAAGACTACTAAGGCCGCGGTACCTAAACCAAATAACCAACCACTTTATACCTCTGCAGGCTCAGGCTAACATCACACAACAGCAAAAGCAGAGCCTCACCACTAGCACCCAACACGCGCCTCGCGAAACCACCAACCAGCTACCCACTCTTCTGCGGATCCAAGAGGAGGCTAAGGAAAAGCAGGAGACTGCAAGAAAGGAACTGCAACGAGCTAAACAAATGGAAGAGAGAGCACGCCGACCAGCAAGCCGATACTGTGAATCAGTTATAAACCTAATCAAGCGACGTTACGCTAATGGCCAGTATACAAGGGAGGAGGCCATTAGGCAGGTGGAGGGCCAAAACCTGGCAGTGCAGAGGCTGGTGATCCCTGACTACACGCCAGCCACCATAGTCATATCGGACGAAATTCCAAATGGCCCACCCTCCACAGCAATTGACACTGCAGCACTAGTAATAACAATCTCAGACGAAGACTCAACAAACCACCTACAAGCTCAACCACAGCCCCAAGAGTAACTACAATAGACACAGCTGCTGACCCACTAACCGCGTTAGATCGAACTGAAGGAGCTATCCAAATACTCACAGCACTCCGAAGAACTGCCCATCCTTCCATCAATCTATTGGAAAGTGTACTCCCGTATCCGATTGGCCGAATGGGGGCCCTCTGAATATTTCCTCCGTCACTATTGAGGATATAGGGTCCCTCAGACGACTGAATGAGATCGACGCCATTCCAGCTGGCGACACACACACGCACACTCACTCTCTTCAGGTCAAAGGAGAGGGGTGATGGCGGGAACGTGAGCGCCTAAATCATGGGGGCTGTAGCCAGCACACCTGAAACAAAAAAAGAAAACAAGCCATTAGACCAAACACCAATGAAAATCTGCCTCACACAACAACAAAAACTGACGGCCGGATCAGAGCCGCCAGTATGCAAAGCACTGATGCTTGCTTACAAACCCAAATGCAGATACACACGCAACTACATCCAATCCAAATCGGGGGCTGGCTTCGAGCCGCTCGAATCTTGTGTGAGGTGTCTGCTTCTGCCCTGAGCTGGTGGCCGGAGTAAAAACATCAATTCACACATCAACACAAAATGGTCCAAACTCACTCAAAACATACGTACCTGCCACGCCTCCGATAGAGCTGCCTCTTCAGCAGTTGCCACACTAAATTCGACATCCAATTCCTGCAAAATGGGCGAAATTGAGGCCCCTATCGCCGTCGCCATCAACATCCAGACTGCCGCTAAAAAGAAGAAAAAACATCAATTCACGCATCAACACAAAATAGCCAATACTTTTACTAATCACACTTACCTGTCAATACACTCACAGATCAGCCTCTCCAGTACCTACCTCGCCACCAACCGCAACATTTTGTTGCAAGTTGGGCCCAATTTGGACGCCCCTCCGACAACGCTGCCGTCAACCGATGGCCGTGACGTCACGCCACCACCATCACAAAACAGCAGCGGCAATCCAACGACGAGGCCAGCCAATACAGACGACAATGGCCAGCGCTCCATCTCCATCTTCATCGACAGTGCATCCGGGGTGGCCGGACCAGCAGCCACTCGGATGCAGCCAATCCGCATTCATTTGCGTCCATCTTCACTGCGGCCATTTCCACTGGTCATCGCACCCCGATTGGCCGGACCAGTGTCAATCCCCATTTCTCCAGGCAGAAGCAACGTGGGCGGCCGGACCAGAGTCGCTCGCCAAACACCATCCACGCCAACTCCTGGATCCAGCCTCTGCCAATTCCGATGCCGCAGATGCGTTATCTGCAGCATCACATACACGTGCACATCCAGCGCTGAGGCGGATGCGCCCTGTGCCATCCACACTGCTCCAGACGACGACGATGATCCTCCAGTACCTGAAATAGAAAATAAATAGAATTAAATTAGTCTATAAATGTCATTAATGTTGCAATTTGTCCAAATACTCATCTCTTTGTTTGTATAAATGTACGCCAATAATTGCGAATGTCAAAATAGGGCTACCAGACTGTAATACTGATAGAATGTAAACATGTCTGTAGATGTTAATGTTAATGTAATGTTAATGTCAATTGCCCGCCAATTTTAAAAATCACATCATTGTTGTAAGTTAAGCTTAAATGTAAATTGCCGAAGTTATGGTAATAGGAAAAGCTGGAAATAAACTCCGCCAGTAGCAAAGCTGGCGGGCGAGTGTGCGCATCGTAGGCGTGCACGCGCATCTAATTACATCGAAAAAAAAAAAAAGTGACTTGTGTTTTTTGTTGTTTTATGTGGAACTTTAAATGTATTAAAATACATGTTTCAACCGGGACTAAATTAAATGGAAACTAAACAAACAATATGTGCCAAATAATTGCAAATAATGCAATATAATCATCTGTAACCGTGCCGTAATAGTGAAGCCAATAAACCCAACTGAGGAAAGAGGAAGGAAAAGCAAGCTACTGAGTACCTGGACCAGGCCACCAAATGGACGCACTTGCTCCAAATCTGACGACCAACAAAATGGATGTTATGGATGATATGGACAACTCGGCAAGAGCCGAAGCGGGTGGTGAGTGCGTTACTCAAAATAGTGCTACCGATATAATGACCAGGCCCCTGGGAGGGAACCCCTCCGCAAATGCTTCCCTCTTCGAACCAATGTTCGACTCAGAGGGGGATGCGGATCTGGCTGAGTTGGAGACGGACTCGCCAGAGAGTACCCTGAGCTCCTTGGGAGCTACGGTGCTGGAGTTCGAGCGTCGTTTCGTGGACAGGGGTATATATGTTAGAAAATACCCGCCAATCCCACCAAAAACAGACGCCAACATACAAGAAAAACCGCCATCAAATACACGTACAAACACGCAGACAAAAATAGCCCCAAGCGAAAGTGCAACGGGTTCCAAAAATAGCGGCGCTTTCGCACTAACAAAAGAGCATTTAAGTGCACATAAACAAAACAAGAACAAATGTTATGCCCATATGTTTTCGCGCCAAAACATTAGCGAAAACAAAAACAAGCAAACAACTCACACAAGCATCAGAGAGAGCGACGCTTGCGCTCTCTCGGCAGCCGAACCCTCGGCGCACAATCAAAACGGAGGCTCGTCACATCAAGCCCCAAAGCGTTTGCCGCCAAACATGCACTCACACACTTATGACAAAAAGAGAGATGCTTGCTCTCTCCCGCCGAACCAAAACACAAACACATACAAGAACGAAGCTAGCCTGACCTACGCCAATAACAAAACACAAACAAACACATTGACTTATGCCGAAACTGTAAACGGCATAAAGAAAAACAATGACCAGCAACAGCAACAAAGTTTGACGACAGCTGAACGCAATAATACTAGCAGAAGCAGAAAATGCTTGCTGCCTACTCTGACTCAGGCGGACGAGCATAATACTCAGACAAGGCCTAGTACCAGAACACAACTGGTAAAGGAATGGCTAATTAGCGTTCCCCCGCTACTGGCCAATGAAATGCCCTCGCCCCTGCCCCTTACCCCTATAGCAAAGGATAAATTGACTACAAATTCGTTTCGCTCGCCGCTCAAAAGAAGATGCGCGGCGATCGAAACGGATACAGATGACGATGACTTCACCTGCCTCACTCTGGACACGCCCATGTTCAAGAGCCAATTCGCGAAAAGGCTGCATCATGAGACCCGGCAGATGGAGTCAGATGCTGGGCAAATACGCACACCGTCAAATAGTGTGGTTCCGGTTCCGGTGGTCCAACATAGGGAGCCCCAAAGGATAGAGGCTGAAAGCCAACAGATGGAGACGGACAACCATCAGCCGCAACATCAGCCGCAACATCAGCCAGCCATTAGTATAAATATAACTCCCGTCCAACAGTCATTACGCAGCACCAAGGTCCCAACAATCTTCCTGCCCCTGGTGCCTGCAATTGTACCCCTGATAAATAAATTGACAATAAATCCAAATGTGGGGAAATTCACAACGAAATCGATGGCCAACAGTGGACTCAGAGTCCACTGCGACGACTTGATAACATACAACGCCATTCAGAACGCCCTAGCTGAAGACAGCACCCAATTGCACACACACCAGCCGCGCAGCGAAAGGGGCTATCGTGTAATAGTGCGACACTTACACCACACCACGCCCAGCAGCTGGATCTCTGAGGAGCTTGAACGACTCGGATTTACTGCGAGGTTTATCCGAGGATTAAAACACCGTTTTAATGGAAGGCCTCTAAACATTTTTGAGGTTGAAATTCAGCCCAAGGCGGATGGCGGCCATGAGGCAATTCTGGACATTAAAAACCTGGCCAATCAATGCGTCTCCATAGTAAGACAAGCCAAGCCACGCGATCCAGCCCAGTGCCATCGGTGCCAGGAGTTTGGGCATACAAAAAACTACTGCAGACGGCCATACAAGTGTATGAAATGCGCAGGAGATCACCCCACAACAGCATGCAGGAAACCCAGGCAGGAGGATCCTAAATGCGCGAATTGTAGCGGCAAGCACGTGAGCTGCTACAAGGGTTGTCCCGCCTACAAAAAGGCCCGCAGCCATTTAAGGGCAAACAGGCTCATCGCTGAGCAGCAAAGGCAGCAGTACCAACAGCAACGCCAGCAGCCACAGCAGCCAACTGACCAACAACGCCCACAAACTCAGCAGCCGAGTCGCCAATCCCAATCCCAGCAACAACAGCAGACAGCAAACACAAGCACCAGAGGCAATGGCAGGCCCTCCTACAGCAGGGTTTTGCGGTCCGGGAATGCTGAGCAGCAGCAGCAGCCACAAGCGGCAGAACGGCAACAGCCGACGAGCAGTCGTCGTCCTTCCCAACAACAGCAGCCTCATATCCCCGCCCCCAAGCAACAGCAGTCATCTCAAAAGAAGCGGCCTCAACACCAACAACAACAGCAGCACTCAAGCGGCAGACAGGGGGCCAAAGCAGCACCAACACCAGCTGCAGCAGCAGCAGCAACGCCCAACACCCGCAGGCCCTTGTATAGCCGAGGTGCGCAAGCCAATCCGGCCGAAAATCATTTGGCCAAGTTCCAGCAAAAGCTAAGGGAAGAGCAGCAGCAGCAACAAGATCAAAAACAGCAGCAGCGCGGACACAATTTGGGTCGGCAGCACCAGCAGCAGCACCAGCATCGCGGCCATCATTCCCAGCCACAGGCCAAGGGGCGCCAATGCCAGCGCGATCAACGGGTGCAGCCAACTCCAAAACGTTTCCAGACGCCGAGAAATCCCCAGCATCAGCAGCAGCCAGCCATCCAATGTGATGGCAAGTGTGTGGAAATCCTGAAAGAGTACGCCGTCAAAATAGAAAACTTGGAGAAACGACTTCAAGAACTTACCACATTAATTGCAAGCCTGACGGAGGCAAAGGGCAGTGGCTCAGCAGCGGCCAATCCTCCAACACAGACTCCAGCAGCAGCACCAGAAGCAGCACCAACACCTACAAGGCCCGCCGCCAATTCACAACCTGACGCCGCAGCCGTATCGGAGGACTCTGATATGGACTGCGAAGCACTCAGCGACGATGGCGACGACCAGTGGACGGACGACGATTCAGTTGACGACGAGATAGCGGATATCCTAGACGACTACGATAGCTACTACTCTGACTACTTTTGATGAGCCCAAAAGTCGGTCCTGAGGCAGCCACTAAAAACAGATGGAAACATCAACTCACATAACCATGAAAAATGTTCAATACGTACTCACCTGACACGCCATCGACATAGCTGCCCCACCAGCAGATGCCACGACAAATAGACCAAACTTTTGCTGCTAATTTGACGACATTCTTGGAATATATTGACGACGCTCCTGACAATTCACCGCACAGGTCCAGAGCAGCCACTGAAATAATACAAAATGACGTCAATACACACATCAACACAATATGGACAAAACCCAAAATAATCACACGTACCTGCCACGCCTCCGACAGATCTGCCCCTCCAGCAGCTGCCCCGTCATCAACACCACACATCTGATGCCAATTGGACGACATTTTGGGATTTACTGACGACGCTCCTGACAATCCACCGCACAGGTCCAGAGCAGCCACTGTAAACAAACCAAAATGACGTCAATACACACATCAACACAAAATGGTCCAAACACACACAAAACATACGTACCTGCCACGCCTCCGATAGAGCTGCCTCTCCAGCAGTTGCCACACCAAATCCACTTTCTGCCAAATGGGCGAAATTCGAAGGCCCTTTCGCCGTCGCCAACAACATCCAGTCACAGGCCGCCGCTAAAAGGAGAAAAAACATCAATACACGCATCAACACAAAATGGTCCAAACATACACAAAACATACGTACCTGCCACGCCTCCGATAGATCTGCCTCTCCAGCAGCTGCCACACCAATTTCGCCATCCAATTCCTGCCAAATGGGCGAAATTTGAAGACCCTATCGTCGTCGCCAACAACATCCAGGCTGCCGCTAAAAGAAGAAAAAAACATCAATTCACGCATCAACACAAAATAGCCAATACTTCCACTAATCACACTTACTTGTCAATACACTCACAGATCAGCCTCTCCAGTACCTGCCTCGCCACCAACCGCAACATTTTGTTGCAAGTTGGGCCCAATTTGGACGCCCCTCCGACAACGCTGCCGTCAACCGATGGCCGTGACGTCACGCCATCTCACAAAACAGCAGCAGCAATTCAACGACGAGGCCAGCCAATACAGACGACAATGGCCAGCACGCCATCTCCATCTCGATCTACATTGACAGTGCATCCTGGGTGGCCGGACCAGCAGCCACTCGGATGCAGCCAATCCGCACTCATATGCGGCCATCTCCACTGCGGCCATTTCCACTGGCCAACGTACACCGATTGGCCGATTGCCAATCCCCAGATCTCCAGGTAGAGCAACGTGGGCGGCCGGACCAGAGTCGCTCATCAAACTCCATCTCCATTCACGCCAACTCCTGGATCCTGCCTCTGTCAATTCCGATGCCGCAGATGCGTGATCTGCAGCATCACATACACGTGCACATCCAGCGCTGAGGCGGATGCGCCCTGTGCCATCCACACTGCTCCAGACGACGATGATGATCCTCCAGTACCTGAAATAGAAAATAAATAGAATTAAATTAGTCTATAAATGTCATTAATGTTGCAATTTGTTCAATACTTATCTGTTTGTGACCACCTGTTTGTATAAATGTACGTCAATTATTGCGAATGTCAAAATAGGGCTGCCAGACTGTAATACTAATAGAATGTAAACATGTCTGTAGATGTTAATGTTAATGTAATGTTAATGTCAATTGCCCGCAAAAATTCAAAAGAACATTATTGTTGTTAGTTAAGCTTAAATGTAAATTGCCGAAGTTATGGTAATAAGAAAAGCTGGAAATAAACTCCGCCAGTAGCAAAGCTGGCGGGCGAGTGTGCGCATCGTAGGCGTGCACGCGCATCTAATTACATCGAAAAAAAAAAAAGTGACTTGTGTTTTTTGTTGTTTTATGTGGAACTTTAAATGTATTAAAATACATGTTTAAACCGGGACTAAATTAAATGAAACTAAATAAACAATATGTGCCAAATAATTGCAAATAATGCAATATAATCATCTGTGATCGTGCCTTAATTCAGTGAAGCCAATAAACCCAACTGGAGGAAAGAGGAAGGAAAAGCAAGCTACTGAGTACCTGGACCAGGCCACCAAATGGACGCACTTGCTCCAAATCTGACGACCAACAAAATGGATGTTATGGATGCTATGGACAACTCGGCAAGAGCCGAAGCGGGTGGTGAGTGCGTTACTCAAATAAGTTCTGCCGTCATATCGACCAGGCCCCTGGGAGGGAACCCCTCCGCAAATGCTTCCCTCTTCGAACCAATGTTCGACTCAGAGGGGGATGCGGATTTGGCTGAGTTGGAGACGGACTCGCCAGAGAGTACCCTGAGCTCCTTGGGAGCTACGGTGCTGGAGTTCGAGCGTCGTTTCGTGGACAGGGGTTTATATGTTAGAAAATACCCGCCAATCCCACCAAAAACAGACGCCAACATACAAGAAAAACCGCCATCAAATACACGTACAAACACGCAGACAAAAATAGCCCCCAGCGAAAGTGCAACGGGTTCCAAAAATAGCGGCGCTTTCGCACTAACAAAAGAGCATTTAAGTGCACATAAACATAACAAGAACAAATGTTATGCCCATATGTTTTCGCGCCAAAACATTAGCGAAAACAAAAACAATCAAACAACTCACACAAGCATCAGAGAGAGCGACGCTTGCGCTCTCTCAGCGCCCGAACCCTCGGCGCACAATCAAAACGGAGGCTCGTCACATCAAGCCCCAAAGCGTTTGCCGCCAAACATGCACTCACACACTTATGACAAAAAGAGAGATGCTTGCTCTCTCCCGCCGAACCAAAACACAAACACATACAAAAACGAAGCTAGCCTGACCTACGCCAATAACAAAACAAAGACAAACACATTGACTTATGCCGAAACCATAAACGGCACACAGAAAAACAATGACCAGCAACAGCAACAAAGTTTGACGACAGCTGAACGCAATAATACTAGCAGAAGCAGAAAATGCTTGCTGCCTACTCTGACTCAGGCGGACGAGCATAATACTCAGACAAGGCCTAGTACCAGAACACAACTGGTAAAGGAATGGCTAATTAGCGTTCCCCCGCTACTGGCCAATGAAATGCCCTCGCCCCTGCCCCTTACCCCTATAGCAAAGGATAAATTGACTACAAATTCGTTTCGCTCGCCGCTCAAAAGAAGATGCGCGGCGATCGAAACGGATACAGATGACGATGACTTCACCTGCCTCACTCTGGACACGCCCATGTTCAAGAGCCAATTCGCGAAAAGGCTGCATCATGAGACCCGGCAGATGGAGTCAGATGGTGGGCAAATAAGCACACTGTCAAATAGTGAGGTTCCGGTTCCGGAGGTCCAACATAGGGAGCCCCAAAGGATAGAGGCTGAAAGCCAACAGATGGAGACGGACAACCATCAGCCGCAACATCAGCCAGCCATTAGTATAAATTTAACGCCAGTCCAACCGTCATTACGCAGCACCAAGGTCCCAACAATCTTCCTGCCCCTGGTGCCTGCAATTGTACCCCTGATTAACAAATTGACAACAAATCCGAACGTGGGGAAATTCACGACGAAATCGATGGCCAACAGTGGACTTAGAGTCCACTGCGACGACATTATAACATACAACGCCATTCAGAACGCCCTAGCTGAAGATAGCACCCAACTACACACACACCAGCCGCGCAGCGAAAGGGGCTATCGTGTAATAGTGCGACACTTACACCACACCACGCCCAGCAGCTGGATCTCTGAGGAGCTTGAACGACTCGGATTTACTGCGAGGTTTATCCGAGGTTTAAAACACCGTTTTAATGGAAGGCCTCTAAATATTTTTGAGGTTGAAATTCAGCCCAAGGCGGATGGCGGCCATGAGGCAATTCTGGACATTAAAAACCTGGCCAATCAATGCGTCTCCATAGTAAGACAAGCCAAGCCACGCGATCCAGCGCAGTGCCATCGGTGCCAGGAGTTTGGGCATACTAAGAACTATTGCAGGCGGCCATACAAGTGCATGAAATGCGCAGGAGATCACCCCACAACAGCATGCAGGAAACCCAGGCAGGAGGATCCCAAATGCGCCAATTGTAGCGGCAAGCACGTGAGCTGCTACAAGGGTTGTCCCGCCTACAAAAAGGCCCGCAGCCATTTAAGGGCAAACAGGCTCATCGCTGAGCAGCAAAGGCAGCAGTACCAACAGCAACGCCAGCAGCCACAGCAGCCAACTGACCAACAACGCCCACAAACTCAGCAGCCGAGTCGCCAATCCCAATCCCAGCAACAACAGCAGACAGCAAACACAGGCACCAGAGGCAATGGCAGGCCTTCCTACAGCAGGCTGTTGCGGTCCGGGAATGCTGAGCAGCAGCAGCAGCCACGAGCGGCAGAACGGCAACAGCCGAAGAACAGTCTTCGTCATTCCCAGCAACAGCAGCCTCATATCCCCGCCCCCAAACAACAGCAGTCATCTCAAAAGAAGCGGCCACAACACCAACAACAACAGCAGCACTCAAGCGGCAGACAGGGGGCCAAAGCAGCACCAACACCAGCTGCAGCAGCAGCAGCAACGCCCAACACCCGCAGGCCCTTGTATAGCCGAGGTGCGCAAGCCAATCCGGCCGAAAATCATTTGGCCAAGTTCCAGCAAAACCTAAGGGAAGAGCAGCAGCAGAAACATAAACAAAAACAGCAGCAGCGCGGTCACAATTTGGGTCGGCAGCACCAGCAGCAGCACCAGCATCGCGGCCATCATTCCCAGCCACAGGCCAAGGGGCGCCAATGCCAGCGCGATCAACGGGTGCAGCCAACTCCAAATCGTTTCCAGACGCCGAGAAATCCCCAGCATCAGCAGCAGCCGGCCATCCAATGCGATGGCAAGTGTGTGGAAATCCTGAAAGAGTACGCCGTCAAAATAGAAAACTTGGAGAAAAGACTGCAAGAGCTTACCATACTAATTGCAAGCCTGACGGAGGCAAAGGGCAGTGGCTCAGCAGCGGCCAATCCTCCAACACAGACACCAGCAGCAGCACCAGCACCAACACCAACACCTACAAGGCCCGCCGCCAATTCACAACCTGACGCCGCAGCCGTATCGGAGGACTCTGATATGGACTGCGAAGCACTCAGCGACGATGGCGACGACCAGTGGACGGACGACGATTCAGTTGACGACGAGATAGCGGATATCCTAGACGACTACGATAGCTACTACTCTGACTACTTTTGATGAGCCCAAAAGTCGGTCCTGAGGCAGCCTGACAATCCACCGCACAGGTCCAGAGCAGCCACTGAAATAAAACAAAATGACGTCAATTCGCATACCAACAAAATATGGACAAAACTCAAAATAATCACACGTACCTGCCACGCCTCCGACAGATCTGCCCCTCCAGCAGCTGCCCCTTCATCAACACCACACATTTGATGCCAATTGGACGACATTTTGGAATATATTGACGACGCTCCGGACAATCCACCGCACAGGTCCAGAGCAGCCACTGTAAATAAACCAAAATGACGTCAATATACACATCAACACAAAAGGTCCAAACATACACAAAACATACGTACCTGCCACGCCTCCGATAGATCTGCCTCTCCAGCAGTTGCCACACCAAATTCGCCATCCAATTCCTGCCAAATGGGCGAAATTTGAGGCCCCTATCGTCGTCGCCATCAACATCCAGACTGCCGCTAAAAGAAGAAAAAAAACATCAATTCACGCATCAACACAAAATAGCCATTACTTCTACTAATCACACTTACCTTCAATACACTCACAGATCAGCCTCTCCAGTACCTGCCTCGCCACCAACCGCAACATTTTGTTGCAAGTTGGGCCCAATTTGGACGCCCCTCCAACAACGCTGCCGTCAACCGATGGCCGTGACGTCACGCCATCATCACAAAACAGCAGCAGCAATCCAACGACGAGGCCAGCCAATACAGACACCAATGGCCAGCGCGCCATCTCCATCTCCATCTACATCGACAGTGCATCCTGGGTGGCCGGTCCAGAGCCACTCGGATGCAGCCAATCCGCACTCATATGCGGCCATCTCCACTGCGGCCATTTCCACTGGTCATCGCACCCCGATTGGCCGGACCAGTGTCAATCCCCATTTCTCCAGGCAGAAGCAACGTGGGCGGCCGGACCAGAGTCGCTCGTCAAACACCATCACCATCCACGCCAACTCCTGGATTCTGCCTCTGCCAATTCTGATGCTGCAGATGCGTGATCTGCTGCATCACACACACGTGCACATCCAGCGCTGAGGCGGATGCGCCCTGTGCCATCCACTCTGCTCCAGACGACGACGATGATCCTCCAGTACCTGAAATAGAAAATAAATAGAATTAAATTAGTCTATAAATATCATTAATGTTGCAATCTGTTCAATACTTATCTCTTTGTTTGTATAAATGTACGTCAATTATTGCGAATGTCAAAATAGGGCTACCAGACTGTAATACTGATAGAATGTAAACATGTCTGTAGATGTTAATGTTAATGTAATGTTAATGTCAATTGCCCGCCAATTTTAAAAATCACATCATTGTTGTAAGTTAAGCTTAAATGTAAATTGCCGAAGTTATGGTAATAAGAAAAGCTGGAAATAAACTCCGCCAGTAGCAAAGCTGGCGGGCGAGTGTGCGCATCGTAGGCGTGCACGCGCATCTAATTACATCGAAAAAAAAAAAAAGTGACTTGTGTTTTTTGTTGTTTTATGTGGAACTTTAAATGTATTAAAATACATGTTTCAACCGGGACTAAATTAAATGGAAACTAAACAAACAATATGTGCCAAATAATTGCAAATAATGCAATATAATCATCTGTAACCGTGCCGTAATAGTGAAGCCAATAAACCCAACTGAGGAAAGAGGAAGGAAAAGCAAGCTACTGAGTACCTGGACCAGGCCACCAAATGGACGCACTTGCTCCAAATCTGACGACCAACAAAATGGATGTTATGGATGATATGGACAACTCGGCAAGAGCCGAAGCGGGTGGTGAGTGCGTTACTCAAAATAGTGCTACCGATATAATGACCAGGCCCCTGGGAGGGAACCCCTCCGCAAATGCTTCCCTCTTCGAACCAATGTTCGACTCAGAGGGGGATGCGGATCTGGCTGAGTTGGAGACGGACTCGCCAGAGAGTACCCTGAGCTCCTTGGGAGCTACGGTGCTGGAGTTCGAGCGTCGTTTCGTGGACAGGGGTATATATGTTAGAAAATACCCGCCAATCCCACCAAAAACAGACGCCAACATACAAGAAAAACCGCCATCAAATACACGTACAAACACGCAGACAAAAATAGCCCCAAGCGAAAGTGCAACGGGTTCCAAAAATAGCGGCGCTTTCGCACTAACAAAAGAGCATTTAAGTGCACATAAACAAAACAAGAACAAATGTTATGCCCATATGTTTTCGCGCCAAAACATTAGCGAAAACAAAAACAAGCAAACAACTCACACAAGCATCAGAGAGAGCGACGCTTGCGCTCTCTCGGCAGCCGAACCCTCGGCGCACAATCAAAACGGAGGCTCGTCACATCAAGCCCCAAAGCGTTTGCCGCTAAACATGCACTCACACACTTATGACAAAAAGAGAGATGCTTGCTCTCTCCCGCCGAACCAAAACACAAACACATACAAGAACGAAGCTAGCCTGACCTACGCCAATAACAAAACACAAACAAACACATTGACTTATGCCGAAACTGTAAACGGCATAAAGAAAAACAATGACCAGCAACAGCAACAAAGTTTGACGACAGCTGAACGCAATAATACTAGCAGAAGCAGAAAATGCTTGCTGCCCACTCTGACTCAGGCGGACGAGCATAATACTCAGACAAGGCCTAGTACCAGAACACAACTGGTAAAGGAATGGCTAATTAGCGTTCCCCCGCTACTGGCCAATGAAATGCCCTCGCCCCTGCCCCTTACCCCTATAGCAAAGGATAAATTGACTACAAATTCGTTTCGCTCGCCGCTCAAAAGAAGATGCGCGGCGATCGAAACGGATACAGATGACGATGACTTCACCTGCCTCACTCTGGACACGCCCATGTTCAAGAGCCAATTCGCGAAAAGGCTGCATCATGAGACCCGGCAGATGGAGTCAGATGCTGGGCAAATACGCACACCGTCAAATAGTGTGGTTCCGGTTCCGGAGGTCCAACATAGGGAGCCCCAAAGGATAG
This sequence comes from Drosophila persimilis, assembly GCF_003286085.1. NCBI lineage: Eukaryota > Metazoa > Arthropoda > Insecta > Diptera > Drosophilidae > Drosophila > Drosophila persimilis. The sequence goes on from NW_020825480.1 coordinate 60,810, forward strand.
AGGCTGAAAGCCAACAGATGGAGACGGACAACCATCAGCCGCAACATCAGCCAGACATTAGTATAAATATAACGCCCGTCCAACCGTCATTACGCAGCACCAAGGTCCCAACAATCTTCCTGCCCCTGGTGCCTGCAATTGTACCCCTGATTAACAAATTGACAACAAATCCGAACGTGGGGAAATTCACGACGAAATCGATGGCCAACAGTGGACTCAGAGTCCACTGCGACGACATGACAACCTACAACGCCATTCAGAACGCCCTAGCTGAAGACAGCACCCAATTGCACACACACCAGCCGCGCAGCGAAAGGGGCTATCGTGTAATAGTGCGTCATTTACATCACACTACTCCCAGCAGCTGGATAACGGAGGAGCTGGAACGGCTCGGATACACTACCCGGTTTATCCGAGGACTCAAACATCGTTTTAATGGGAGGCCTCTAAATATTTTTGAGGTTGAAATTCAGCCCAAGGCGGATGGCGGCCATGAGGCAATTCTGGACATTAAAAACCTGGCCAATCAATGCGTCTCCATAGTAAGACAAGCCAAGCCACGCGATCCAGCTCAATGCCATCGGTGCCAGGAGTTTGGGCACACAAAAAACTACTGCAGACGGCCATACAAGTGCATGAAATGCGCAGGAGATCACCCCACAACAGCATGCAGGAAACCCAGGCAGGAGGATCCCAAATGCGCCAATTGTAGCGGCAAGCACGTGAGCTGCTACAAGGGTTGTCCCGCCTACAAAAAGGCCCGCAGCCATCTAAGGGCAAACCGGCTCATCGCTGAGCAGCAAAGGCAGCAGTACCAACAGCAACGCCAGCAGCCACAGCAGCCAACTGACCAACAACGCCCACAAACTCAACAGCCGAGTCGCCAATCCCAATCCCAGCAACAACAGCAGACAGCAAACACAGGCACCAGAGGTAATGGCAGGCCTTCCTACAGCAGGGTGTTGCGGTCCGGGAATGCTGAGCAGCAGCAGCAGCCACGAGCGGCAGAACGGCAACAGCCGACGAGCAGTCGTCGTCCTTCCCAGCAACAACAGCCACATATACCCGCCCCCAAGCAGCAGCAGTCATCACAAAAGAAGCGGCCACAACACCAACAGCAACAGCAGCATTCAAGCGGCAGACAAGGGGCCAAAGCAGCACCAACACCAGCTGCAGCAGCAGCAGCAACGCCCAACACCCGCAGGCCCTTGTATAGCCGAGGAGCGCAAGCCAATCCGGCCGAAAAACATTTGGCCAAGTTCCAGCAAAATCTAAGGGAAGAGCAGCAGCAGCAACATAAACAAAAACAGCAGCAGCGCGGACACAATTTGGGTCGGCAGCACCAGCAGCAGCACCAGCATCGCGGCCATCATTCCCAGCCACAGGCCAAGGGGCGCCAATGCCAGCGCGATCAACGGGTGCAGCCAACTCCAAAACGTTTCCAGACGCCGAGAAATCCCCAGCATCAGCAGCAGCCAGCCATCCAATGCGATGGCAAGTGTGTGGGACTCCTAAAAGAGTATGCAGTTAAAATAGAAAACTTGGAGAAACGACTTCAAGAACTTACCACATTAATTGCAAGCCTGACGGAGGCAAAGGGCAGTGGCTCAGCAGCGGCCAATCCTCCAACACAGACTCCAGCAGCAGCACCAGAAGCAGCACCAACACCTACAAGGCCCGCCGCCAATTCACAACCTGACGCCGCAGCCGTATCGGAGGACTCTGATATGGACTGCGAAGCACTCAGCGACGACCAGTGGACGGACGACGATTCAGTTGACGACGAGATAGCGGATATCCTAGACGACTACGATAGCTACTACTCTGACTACTTTTGATGAGCCCAAAAGTCGGTCCTGAGGCAGCCTGACAATCCACCGCACAGGTCCAGAGCAGCCACTGAAATAAAACAAAATGACGTCAATTCGCATACCAACAAAATATGGACAAAACTCAAAATAATCACACGTACCTGCCACGCCTCCGACAGATCTGCCCCTCCAGCAGCTGCCCCGTCATCAACACCACACATCTGATGCCAATTGGACGACATTTTTGGATCTATTGACGACGCTCCTGACAATCCACCGCACAGGTCCAGAGCAGCCACTGTAAACAAACCAAAATGACGTCAATACACACATCAACACAAAATGGTCCAAATACACACAAAACATACGTACCTGCCACGCCTCCGATAGAGCTGCCTCTTTCAAAACATATGTACCTGCCACGCCTCCGGTAGAGCTGCCTCTCCAGCAGGTGCCACACCAAATTCGCCATCCAATTCCTGCCAAATGGGCGAAATTTGAGGCCCCTATCGTCGTCGCCATCAACATCCAGACTGCCGCTAAAAGAAGAAAAAAAACATCAATTCACGCATCAACACAAAATAGCCATTACTTCTACTAATCACACTTACCTTCAATACACTCACAGATCAGCCTCTCCAGTACCTGCCTCGCCACCAACCGCAACATTTTGTTGCAAGTTGGGCCCAATTTGGACGCCCCTCCAACAACGCTGCCGTCAACCGATGGCCGTGACGTCACGCCATCATCACAAAACAGCAGCAGCAATCCAACGACGAGGCCAGCCAATACAGACACCAATGGCCAGCGCGCCATCTCCATCTCCATCTACATCGACAGTGCATCCTGGGTGGCCGGACCAGAGCCACTCGGATGCAGCCAATCCGCACTCATATGCGGCCATCTCCACTGCGGCCATTTCCACTGGTCATCGCACCCCGATTGGCCGGACCAGTGTCAATCCCCATTTCTCCAGGCAGAAGCAACGTGGGCGGCCGGACCAGAGTCGCTCGTCAAACACCATCACCATCCACGCCAACTCCTGGATTCTGCCTCTGCCAATTCTGATGCTGCAGATGCGTGATCTGCTGCATCACACACACGTGCACATCCAGCGCTGAGGCGGATGCGCCCTGTGCCATCCACTCTGCTCCAGACGACGACGATGATCCTCCAGTACCTGAAATAGAAAATAAATAGAATTAAATTAGTCTATAAATATCATTAATGTTGCAATCTGTTCAATACTTATCTCTTTGTTTGTATAAATGTACGTCAATTATTGCGAATGTCAAAATAGGGCTACCAGACTGTAATACTGATAGAATGTAAACATGTCTGTAGATGTTAATGTTAATGTAATGTTAATGTCAATTGCCCGCCAATTTTAAAAATCACATCATTGTTGTAAGTTAAGCTTAAATGTAAATTGCCGAAGTTATGGTAATAGGAAAAGCTGGAAATAAACTCCGCCAGTAGCAAAGCTGGCGGGCGAGTGTGCGCATCGTAGGCGTGCACGCGCATCTAATTACATCGAAAAAAAAAAAAAGTGACTTGTGTTTTTTGTTGTTTTATGTGGAACTTTAAATGTATTAAAATACATGTTTCAACCGGGACTAAATTAAATGGAAACTAAACAAACAATATGTGCCAAATAATTGCAAATAATGCAATATAATCATCTGTAACCGTGCCGTAATAGTGAAGCCAATAAACCCAACTGAGGAAAGAGGAAGGAAAAGCAAGCTACTGAGTACCTGGACCAGGCCACCAAATGGACGCACTTGCTCCAAATCTGACGACCAACAAAATGGATGTTATGGATGATATGGACAACTCGGCAAGAGCCGAAGCGGGTGGTGAGTGCGTTACTCAAAATAGTGCTACCGATATAATGACCAGGCCCCTGGGAGGGAACCCCTCCGCAAATGCTTCCCTCTTCGAACCAATGTTCGACTCAGAGGGGGATGCGGATCTGGCTGAGTTGGAGACGGACTCGCCAGAGAGTACCCTGAGCTCCTTGGGAGCTACGGTGCTGGAGTTCGAGCGTCGTTTCGTGGACAGGGGTATATATGTTAGAAAATACCCGCCAATCCCACCAAAAACAGACGCCAACATACAAGAAAAACCGCCATCAAATACACGTACAAACACGCAGACAAAAATAGCCCCAAGCGAAAGTGCAACGGGTTCCAAAAATAGCGGCGCTTTCGCACTAACAAAAGAGCATTTAAGTGCACATAAACAAAACAAGAACAAATGTTATGCCCATATGTTTTCGCGCCAAAACATTAGCGAAAACAAAAACAAGCAAACAACTCACACAAGCATCAGAGAGAGCGACGCTTGCGCTCTCTCGGCAGCCGAACCCTCGGCGCACAATCAAAACGGAGGCTCGTCACATCAAGCCCCAAAGCGTTTGCCGCCAAACATGCACTCACACACTTATGACAAAAAGAGAGATGCTTGCTCTCTCCCGCCGAACCAAAACACAAACACATACAAGAACGAAGCTAGCCTGACCTACGCCAATAACAAAACACAAACAAACACATTGACTTATGCCGAAACTGTAAACGGCATAAAGAAAAACAATGACCAGCAACAGCAACAAAGTTTGACGACAGCTGAACGCAATAATACTAGCAGAAGCAGAAAATGCTTGCTGCCTACTCTGACTCAGGCGGACGAGCATAATACTCAGACAAGGCCTAGTACCAGAACACAACTGGTAAAGGAATGGCTAATTAGCGTTCCCCCGCTACTGGCCAATGAAATGCCCTCGCCCCTGCCCCTTACCCCTATAGCAAAGGATAAATTGACTACAAATTCGTTTCGCTCGCCGCTCAAAAGAAGATGCGCGGCGATCGAAACGGATACAGATGACGATGACTTCACCTGCCTCACTCTGGACACGCCCATGTTCAAGAGCCAATTCGCGAAAAGGCTGCATCATGAGACCCGGCAGATGGAGTCAGATGCTGGGCAAATACGCACACCGTCAAATAGTGTGGTTCCGGTTCCGGTGGTCCAACATAGGGAGCCCCAAAGGATAGAGGCTGAAAGCCAACAGATGGAGACGGACAACCATCAGCCGCAACATCAGCCGCAACATCAGCCAGCCATTAGTATAAATATAACTCCCGTCCAACAGTCATTACGCAGCACCAAGGTCCCAACAATCTTCCTGCCCCTGGTGCCTGCAATTGTACCCCTGATAAATAAATTGACAATAAATCCAAATGTGGGGAAATTCACAACGAAATCGATGGCCAACAGTGGACTCAGAGTCCACTGCGACGACTTGATAACATACAACGCCATTCAGAACGCCCTAGCTGAAGACAGCACCCAATAGCACACACACCAGCCGCGCAGCGAAAGGGGCTATCGTGTAATAGTGCGACACTTTACACCACACCACGCCCAGCAGCTGGATCTCTGAGGAGCTGGAACGACTCGGATTTACTGCGAGGTTTATCCGAGGATTAAAACACCGTTTTAATGGAAGGCCTCTAAACATTTTTGAGGTTGAAATTCAGCCCAAGGCGGATGGCGGCCATGAGGCAATTCTGGACATTAAAAACCTGGCCAATCAATGCGTCTCCATAGTAAGACAAGCCAAGCCACGCGATCCAGCCCAGTGCCATCGGTGCCAGGAGTTTGGGCATCACAAAAAACTACTGCAGACGGCCATACAAGTGTATGAAATGCGCAGGAGATCACCCCACAACAGCATGCAGGAAACCCAGGCAGGAGGATCCTAAATGCGCGCATTGTAGCGGCAAGCACGTGAGCTGCTACAAGGGTTGTCCCGCCTACAAAAAGGCCGCAGCCATTTAAGGGCAAACAGGCTCATCGCTGAGCAGCAAAGGCAGCAGTACAACAGCAACGCCAGGCAGCCACAGCAGCCAACTGACCAACAAACGCCCACAAACTCAGCACGCCGAGTCGCCAATCCAATCCCAGCAACAACAGCAGACAGCAAACACAAGCACCAGAGGCAATGGCAGGCCCCTCCTACAGCAGGGTTTTGCGGTCCGGGAATGCTGAGCAGCAGCAGCAGCCACAAGCGGCAGAACGGCAAACAGCCGACGAGCAGTCGTCGTCCTTCCCAACAACAGCAGCCTCATATCCCCGCCCCCCAAGCAACAGCAGTCATCTCAAAAGAAGCGGCCTCAAACACCAACAACAACAGCAGCACTCAAGCGGCAGACAGGGGGCCAACAGCAGCACCAACACCAGCTGCAGCAGCAGCAGCAACGCCCAACACCCGCAGGCCCTTGTATAGCCGAGGTGCGCAAGCCAATCCGGCCGAAAATCATTTGGCCAAGTTCCAGCAAAAGCTAAGGAAGAGCAGCAGCAGGCAACAAGATCAAAAACAGCAGCAGCGCGGACACAATTTGGGTCGGCAGCACCAGCAGCAGCACCAGCATCGCGGCCATCATTCCCAGCCACAGGCCAAGGGGCGCCAATGCCAGCGCGATCAACGGGTGCAGCCAACTCCAAAACGTTTCCAGACGCCGAGAAATCCCCAGCATCAGCAGCAGCCAGCCATCCAATGTGATGGCAAGTGTGTGGAAATCCTGACAGAGTACGCCGTCAAAATAGAAAACTTGGAGAAAACGACTTCAAGAACTTACCACATTAATTGCAAGCCTGACGGAGGCAAAGGGCAGTGGCTCAGCAGCGGCCAATCCTCCAACACAGACTCCAGCAGCAGCACCAGAAGCAGCACCAACACCTACAAGGCCCGCCGCCAATTCACAACCTGACGCCGCAGCCGTATCGGAGGACTCTGATATGGACTGCGAAAGCACTCAGCGACGACCAGTGGACGGACGACGATTCAGTTGACGACGAGATAGCGGATATCCTAGACGACTACGATAGCTACTACTCTGACTACTTTTGATGAGCCCAAAAGTCGGTCCTGAGGCAGCCACTAAAAACAGATGGAAACATCAACTCACATAATCATGAAAAATTTTCAATACGTACTCACCTGACACGCCATCTACATAGCTGCCCCACCAGCAGATTGCCACGGACGGACGCTCCTGACAATTCACCGCACAGGTCCAGAGCAGCCACTGAAATAATACAAAATGACGTCAATACACACATCAACACAATATGGACAAAACCCAAAATAATCACACGTACCTGCCACGCCTCCGACAGATCTGCCCCCTCCAGCAGCTGCCCCGTCATCAACACCACACATCTGATGCCAATTGGACGACATTTTGGGATTTATGACGACGCTCCTGACAATCCACCGCACAGGTCCAGAGCAGCCACTGTAAACAAACCAAAATGACGTCAATACACACATCAACACAAAATGGTCCAAACACACACCAAAACATACGTACTGCCACGCCTCCGACTAGAGCTGCCTCTCCAGCAGTTGCCACACCAAATCCACTTTCTGCCAAATGGGCGAAATTCGAAGGCCCTTTCGCCGTCGCCAACAACATCCAGTCACAGGCCGCCGCTAAAAGGAGAAAAAACATCAATACACGCATCAACACAAAATGGTCCAAACATACACAAAACATACGTACCTGCCACGCCTCCGATAGATCTGCCTCTCCAGCAGCTGCCACACCAATTTCGCCATCCAATTCACTGCCAAATGGGGCGACAATTTGAAGACCCTATCGTCGTCGCCAACAACATCCAGGCTGCCGCTAAAAGAAGAAAAAAACATCAATTCACGCATCAACACAAAATAGCCAATACTTCCACTAATCACACTTACTTGTCAATACACTCACCAGATCAGCTCTCCAGTACCTGCCTCGCCACCAACCGCAACATTTTGTTGCCAAGTTGGGCCCAATTTGGACGCCCCTCCGACAACCGCTGCCGTCAACACGATGGCCGTGACGTCACGCCATCTCACAAAACAGCAGCAGCAATTCAACGACGAGGCCAGCCAATACAGACGACAATGGCCAGCACGCCATCTCCATCTCGATCTACATTGACAGTGCATCCTGGGTGGCCGGACCAGCAGCCACTCGGATGCAGCCAATCCGCACTCATATGCGGCCATCTCCACTGCGGCCCATTTCCACTGGCCAACGTACACGATTGGCCGGACCAGTGCCAATCCCCAGATCTCCAGGTAGAGCAACGTGGGCGGCCGGACCAGAGTCGCTCTTAAAACTCCATCTCCATTCACGCCAACTCCTGGATCTGCCTCTGTCAATTCCGATGCCGCAGATGCGTGATCTGCAGCATCACATACACGTGCACATCCAGCGCTGAGGCGGAGCGCCCTGTGCCTCCACACTGCTGCCAGACGACGAATGATGATCCTCCAGTAACCTTAAATAGAAAATAAATAGAATTAAATTAGTTTAAAAATGTCATTAATGTTGCAATTTGTTCACTACATCTCTTGTGGACCACCTGTTTGTATAATGTTACGTCGATTATTGCGAATTGGTCAAATAGGGCTGCCAGGACTGTAATACTGATAGAATGTAAACATGTCTGTAGATGTTAAGGTTAATGTAATGTTAATGTCAATTGCCCGCAAAAATCAAAAGAACATTATTGTTTGTTAGTTAAGATTAAATGTAAATTGCCCGAAGTTATGGTAATAAGAAAAGCGGAAATAAACTCGCCAGTAGCAAAGCTGGCGGGCGAGTGTTGCGCATCGTAGGCGTGCACGAGCATCTAATTACATCGAAAAAAAAAAAAAGTGACTTGTGTTTTTTGTTGTTTTATGTGGAACTTTAAATGTATTAAAATACATGTTTCAACGGGACTAAATTAAATGGAAAACTAAACAACAAATGTGCCAAATAATTGCCAAATAATGCAATATATCATCTGTAACCGTGCCGTAATAGTGAAGCCAATAACCCAACTGAGGAAAGAGGAAGGAAAAGCAAGCTACTGAGTACCTGGACCAGGCCACCAAATGGACGCACTTGCTCCAAATCTGACGACCAACAAAATGGATGTTATGGATGATATGGACAACTCGGCAAGAGCCGAAGCGGGTGGTGAGTGCGTTACTCAAAATAGTGCTACCGATATAATGACCAGGGCCCCTGGGAGGGAACCCCTCCGCAAATGCTTCCCTCTTCGAACCAATGTTCGACTCAGAGGGGGATGCGGATCTGGCTGAGTTGGAGACGGACTCGCCAGAGAGTACCCTGAGCTCTTGGGAGCTACGGTGCTGGAGTTCGAGCGTCGTTTCGTGGACAGGGGTATATATGTTAGAAAATACCCGCCAATCCCACCAAAAAAGACGCCAACATACAAGAAAAACCGCCATCAAATACACGTACAACACGCAGACAAAAATAGCCCCAAGCGAAAGTGTGCAACGGGTTCCAAAATAGCGGCGCTTTCGCACTAACAAAAGAGCATTTAAGTGCAACATAACAAAACAAGAACAAATGTTATGCCCATATGTTTTCGCGCCAAAACATTAGCGAAAACAAAAACAAGCAAACAACTCACACAAGCATCAGAGAGAGCGACGCTTGCGCTCTCTCGGCAGCCGAACCCTCGGCGCACAATCAAAACGGAGGCTCGTCACATCAAGCCCCAAAGCGTTTGCCGCCAAACATGCACTCACACACTTATGACAAAAAGAGAGATGCTGCTCTCTCCCGCCGAACCAAAACACAACACATACAAGAACGAAGCTAGCCTGACCTACGCCAATAACAAACAAAGACAAACACACTGACTTATGCCGAAACTGTAAACGGCACACAGAAAAACAATGACCAGCAACAGCAACAAAGTTTGACGACAGCTGAACGCAATAATACTAGCAGAAGCAGAAAATGCTTGCTGCCTACTCTGACTCAGGCGGACGAGCATAATACTCAGACAAGGCCTAGTACCAGAACACAACTGGTAAAGGAATGGCTAATTAGCGTTCCCCCCGCTACTGGCCAATGAAATGCCCTCGCCCCTGCCCCTTACCCCTATAGCAAAGGATAAATTGACTACAATTCGTTTCGCTCGCCGCTCAAAAAGAAGATGCGCGGCGATCGAACGGATCAGATGACGATGACTTCACCTGCCTCACTCTGGACACGCCCATGTTCAAGAGCCAATTCGCGAAAAGGCTGCATCATGAGACCCGGCAGATGGAGTCAGATGCTGGGCAAATACGCACACCGTCAAATAGTGTGGTTCCGGTTCCGGAGGTCCAACATAGGGAGCCCCAAAAGGATAGAGGCTGAAAGCCAACAGATGGAGACGGACAACCATCAGCCGCAACATCAGCCAAACATTAGTATAAATATAACGCCCGTCCAACCGTCATTACGCAGCACCAAGGTCCCAACAATCTTCCTGCCCCTGGTGCCTGCAATTGTACCCCTGATTAACAAATTGACAACAAATCCGAACGTGGGGAAATTCACGACGAAATCGATGGCCAACAGTGGACTCAGAGTCCACTGCGACGACATGACAACCTACAACGCCATTCAGAACGCCCTAGCTGAAGACAGCACCCAATTGCACACACACCAGCCGGCGCGCGAAGGGCTATCGTGTAATAGTGCGTCATTTACATCACACCTACTCCCAGCAGCTGGATAACGGAGGAGCTGGAACGGCTCGGATACACTACCGGTTTATCCGAGGACTCAAACATCGTTTTAATGGGAGGCCTCTAAATATTTTTGAGGTTGAAATTCAGCCCAAGGCGGATGGCGGCCATGAGGCAATTTCTGGACATTAAAAACCTGGCCAATCAATGCGTCTCCATAGTAAGACAAGCCAAGCCACGCGATCCAGCTCAATGCCATCGGTGCCAGGAGTCTTGGCACACAAAAACTACTGCAGACGGCCATACAAGTGAAGTGAAATTGCGCAGGAGATCACCCCACAAAGCATGCAGGAAACCCAGGCAGGAGGATCCCAAATGCGCCAACTGTAGCGGCAAGCACGTGAGCTGCTACAAGGGATGTGCCGCCTACAAAAAGGCTCGTAGCCAGCTAAGGGCAAACCGGCTCATCGGTGAGCAGCAGAGGCAGCAGTATCAACAGCAACGCCAGCAGCCACAGCAGCCAACTGACCAACAACGTCCTCAAACTCAGCAGCCGAGTCGCCAATCCCAGCACAACAACAGCAGACAGCAAACACAGGCACCAGAGGCAATGGCAGGCCTTCCTACAGCAGGGTGTTGCGGTCCGGGAATGCTGAGCAGCAGCAGCAGCCACGAGCGGCAGAACGGCAACAGCCGACGAGCAGTCGTCGTCCTTCCCAACACAGCAGCCTCATATCCCCGCCCCCAAGCAACAGCAGTCATCTCAAAAGAAGCGGCCACAACACCAACAGCAACAGCAGCATTCAAGCGGCAGACAAGGGGCCAAACCAGCAGCATTAACACCAGCTGCAGCAGCAACGCCCAACACCCGCAGGCCCTTGTATAGCCGAGGAGCGCAAGCCAATCCGGCCGAAACCATTTGGCCAAGTTCCAGCAAAATCTAAGGGAAGAGCAGCAGCAGCAACATAAACAAAAACAGCAGCAGCGCGGTCACAATTTGGGTCGGCAGCACCAGCAGCAGCACCAGCATCGCGGCCATCATTCCCAGCCACAGGCCAAGGGGCGCCAATGCCAGCGCGATCAACGGGTGCAGCCAACTCCAAAA
>NW_020825481.1:0-177778 GCF_003286085.1 Drosophila persimilis
CACACACGTAGCATAGGCGGCTTTGCTTAGAGTAAAACATTAGCGCCTAGATCTCAGAGACTATAAAATCTAGAGCAACCAAATTTGGTATCCACACTCCTAATATATCAGACCGAGACGAGTTTGTTTCAAAATTTCGCCACACCCCCTTCCGCCCCGCAAAGGATGCAAATCTGGGGATATCACAAATCTCAGAGACTATCAACGCTAGAGTTAACCACAATTTAGGGAATCCGTCAGCTCTCTTAGATCTCACTATAAAACTGTATCGATCAAACATGTTCGCCCCCCAAAGGGCGCCCTTACCGCCCACAACAAGGACGAAAATGCTTTGCATCAACAATAATTGGCAGATTCGAGAAAAACTAAAAACGCAGAATCATAGATAACGACCCAGATCTATCAGATGTGCTGAATCTGGATCAGATCAGATAATTTTTATAGCCAAAGGAACAAATCAATTTGCATTGGCTACGCAGCGCCCGACGTCACGCTCAGACTGATTTTCTGTCTCTCTCGCACGCACTCTTTGTCGTGTCGTTTAATATTAGCGGCGTATGCCGGAGGAGAGCCATACTGACTTAGTATCGGATATAAACTGTAGAGTTGCGGTTGTACGCAGCAGCAACTCACAACGTTCCCCCCCTCGTTTTTGTTTTGCGTTCCGCATTTTTATACCCGATACTCAAAATGAGATTTGGGGTATATTAGATTGTGGGTGAAAATGGATGTGTTGTAACGTCCAGAAGGAATCGTTTCCGACCCCATAAAGTATATACATTTCTTGATCAGCATCAATAGCCGAGTCAATTAAGCCATGTCTCTCGTCCGTCTGTCCGTCCCCTTCAGCGCCTAGTGCTCAAAGACTATAAAGTTAGAGCAACGATGTTTTGGATCCAGACTTCTGTGATATGTCACTGCTACAAAAATATTTCAAAACTTTGCCCCGCCCACTTCCGCCCCCACAAAGGGCGAAAATCTGTGGCATCCACAATTTTAAAGAGACGAGAAAACAAAAACGCAGAATCGTAGAGAATGACCATATCTTTTAGACTGCAGAATCTGAATGGATCGTATTATTATTATAGCCAGCATCAAGAAAACAATTTCATTTTTTCTCGCCCTGTCTCTCTCTAACACACACGTAGCATAGGCGGCTTTGCTTAGAGTAAAACATTAGCGCCTAGATCTCAGAGACTATAAAATCTAGAGCAACCAAATTTGGTATCCACACTCCTAATATATCAGACCGAGACGAGTTTGTTTCAAAATTTCGCCACACCCCTTCCGCCCCCGCAAAGGATGCAAATCTGGGGATATTCACAAATCTCAGAGACTATCAACGCTAGAGTAACCAAATTTGGAATCCGCACTTCTCTTAGATCTCACTATAAAACGTGTATCTCAAAATTTCGCCCCACCCCCTTCCGCCCACACAAAGGACGAAAATCTGTTGCATCCACAATATTGCAGATTTGAGAAAACTAAAACGCAGAATCATAGATAACGACCATATCTATCAGATTGCTGAATCTGGATCAGATCAGATAATTTTTGTAGCCAAAGGAACAAATCAATTTGCATTGGCTACGCAGCGCCCGACGTCACGCTCAGACTGATTTTCTGTCTCTCTCGCACGCACTCTTTGTCGTGTCGTTTAATATTAGCGGCGTCTGCCGGAGGAGAGCCATACTGACTTAGTATCGGATATAACTGTAGAGTTGCGGTGTACGCAGCAACTCACAACGTTCCCCCTCGTTTTGTTTTGCGTTCCGCATTTTTATACCCGATACTCAAATGAGATTTGGGGTATATAGATTTGTGGTGAAAGTGGATGTGTGTAACGTCAGAAGGAATCGTTTCCGACCCCATAAAGTATATACATTCTTGATCAGCATCAATAGCCGAGTCAATTAAGCCATGTCTGTCTGTCCGTCTGTCCGTCCCCTTCAGCGCCTAGTGCTCAAAGACTATAAAAGTTAGAGCAACGATGTTTTGGATCCAGACTTCTGTGATATGTCACTGCTACAAAAATATTTCAAAACTTTGCCCCGCCCACTTCCGCCCCCACAAAGGGCGAAAATCTGTGGCATCCACAATTTTAAAGATACGAGAAAACAAAAAAACGCAGAATCGTAGAGAATGACCATATCTTTTAGACTGCAGAATCTGAATTGGATCGTATTATTATTATAGCCAGCATCAAGAAAACAATTTAATTTTTTCTCGCCCTGTCTCTCTCTAACACACACGTAGCATAGGCGGCTTTGCTTAGAGTAAAACATTAGCGCCTAGATCTCAGAGACTATAAAATCTAGAGCAACCAAATTTGGTATCCACACTCCTAATATATCAGACCGAGACGAGTTTGTTTCAAAATTTCGCCACACCCCCTTCCGCCCCCGCAAAGGATGCAAATCTGGGGATATTCACAAATCTCAGAGACTATCAACGCTAGAGTAACCAAATTTGGAATCCGCACTTCTCTTAGATCTCACTATAAAACGTGTATCTCAAAATTTCGCCCCACCCCCTTCCGCCCACACAAAGGACGAAAATCTGGTTCATCCACAATATTGCAGATTTGAGAAAACTAAAAACGCAGAATCATAGATAACGACCATATCTATCAGATTGCTTAATCTGAATCAGATCAGATCATTTTTATAGCCAAAGGAAACAAATCAATTTGCAGTGGCTACGCAGCGCGTGACGTCACGCTCAGACTGATTTTCTGTCTCTCTCGCACGCACTCTTTGTCGTGTCGTTTAATATTAGCGGCGTCTGCCGGAGGAAAGCCATACTGACTTAGTATCGGGTATAACTGTAGAGTTGCGGTGTCCGCAGCAACTCACAACGTTCCCCCTCGTTTTAAAACTTAAACTCAAGTGTCGCAGTCGCAGTCGCAACTGGCGCAGTCGGTAGGATCTCAGTTAAAAGTGAATCCTTTTTTTAAGACGATCAATTGGCGTAGTTACAGTGCGTAATAACCTACAGTAACAATCGTTCTCTTTCGTAGTGATCAGACGTCTTTTTTATACCCGATACTCAAAATGAGTATTGGGGTATATTAGATTTGTGGTAAAAGTGGATGTGTGTAACGTCCAGAAGGAATCGTTTCCGACCCCATAAAGTATATATTCTTGATCAGCATCAATAGCCGAGTCGATTGAGCCCTGTCTGTCTGTCCGTCCGTCCGTCTGTCCGTCTGTCCGTCCCCTTCAGCGCCTAATGCTCAAAGACTATAAGAGCTAGAGCAACGATGTTTTGGATCCAGACTTCTGTGATATGTCACTGCTACAAAAATATTTCAAAACTTTGCCCCGCCCACTTCCGCCCCACAATCCACAATTCCGCATCCACAATTTTCAAGATACGATAAAACCAAAAACGCAGAATCGTAGAGAATGACCATATCTTTTAGACTGCAGAATCTGAATTGGATCGTATTATTATTATAGCCAGCATCAAGAAAACAATTTAATTTTTTCTCGCCCTGTCTCTCTCTAACACACACGTAGCATAGGCGGCTTTGCTTAGAGTAAAACATTAGCGCCTAGATCTCAGAGACTATAAAATCTAGAGCAACCAAATTTGGTATCCACACTCCTAATATATCAGACCGAGACGAGTTTGTTTCAAAATTTCGCCACACCCCCTTCCGCCCCCGCAAAGGATGCAAATCTGGGGATATTCACAAATCTCAGAGACTATCAACGCTAGAGTAACCAAATTTGGAATCCGCACTTCTCTTAGATCTCACTATAAAACGTGTATCTCAAAATTTCGCCCCACCCCCTTCCGCCCACACAAAGGACGAAAATCTGTTGCATCCACAATATTGCAGATTTGAGAAAACTAAAAACGCAGAATCATAGATAACGACCATATCTATCAGATTGCTTAATCTGAATCAGATCAGATCATTTTTATAGCCAAAGGAAACAAATCAATTTGCAGTGGCTACGCAGCGCGTGACGTCACGCTCAGACTGATTTTCTGTCTCTCTCGCACGCACTCTTTGTCGTGTCGTTTAATATTAGCGGCGTCTGCCGGAGGAGAGCCATACTGACTTAGTATCGGATATAACTGTAGAGTTGCGGTGTACGCAGCAACTCACAACGTTCCCCCTCGTTTTGTTTTGCGTTCCGCATTTTTATACCCGATACTCAAAATGAGATTTGGGGTATATTAGATTTGTGGTGAAAATGGATGTGTGTAACGTCCAGAAGGAATCGTTTCCGATCCCATAAAGTATATACATTCTTGATCAGCATCAATAGCCGAGTCAATTAAGCCATGTCTGTCTGTCCGTCTGTCCGTCCGTCCGTCTGTCCGTCTGTCCGTCTGTCCGTCCCCTTCAGCGCCTAATGCTCAAAGACTATAAGAGCTAGAGCAACGATGTTTTGGATCCAGACTTCTGTGATATGTCACTGCTACAAAAATATTTCAAAACTTTGCCCCGCCCACTTCCGCCCCACAATCCACAATTCCGCATCCACAATTTTCAAGATACGATAAAACCAAAAACGCAGAATCGTAGAGAATGACCATATCTTTTAGACTGCAGAATCTGAATTGGATCGTATTACTATTATAGCCAGCATCAAGAAAACAATTTCATTTTTTCTCGCCCTGTCTCTCTCTAACACACACGTAGCATAGGCGGCTTTGCTTAGAGTAAAACATTAGCGCCTAGATCTCAGAGACTATAAAATCTAGAGCAACCAAATTTGGTATCCACACTCCTAATATATCAGACCGAGACGAGTTTGTTTCAAAATTTCGCCACACCCCCTTCCGCCCCCGCAAAGGATGCAAATCTGGGGATATTCACAAATCTCAGAGACTATCAACGCTAGAGTAACCAAATTTGGAATCCGCACTTCTCTTAGATCTCACTATAAAACGTGTATCTCAAAATTTCGCCCCACCCCCTTCCGCCCACACAAAGGACGAAAATCTGTTGCATCCACAATATTGCAGATTTGAGAAAACTAAAAACGCAGAATCATAGATAACGACCATATCTATCAGATTGCTGAATCTGGATCAGATCGGATAATTTTTATAGCCAGAAGGAACAAATCAATTTGCACTGGCTACGCAGCGCCCGACGTCACGCTCAGCCTGATTTTCTGTCTCTCTCGCACGCACTCTTTGTCGTGTCGTTTAATATTAGCGGCGTCTGCCGGAGGAGAGCCATACTGACTTAGTATCGGGTATAACTGTAGAGTTGCGATGTCTGCAGCAACTCACAACGTTCCCCCTCGTTTTGAACTTGGGTTTACCATAGAAAATAAATATGTTAAAGGTCTGTGATCTGTTTTAACTGTAAAATTCAACCATTCAACCATGCTTGCAATGCTGCGCATATAAAGGCTAAATCTTTGTCGGCTTTAATTCCCTGTGGCTTGCCCATTTCGTTAAAAACTTTTATGGTGGCTCTCTTTGTTTCTAACCAGTCACGAATCTTAACTTCTACAAGGGTAGCGAATTTAGAATATACATCAATGCATGATAGGAATTGTTGATTGCCTACCAAATAGAAATCCATGACATACTTTTCTCTGATATTTTGTATTTCAGGGGTGATTTCGAAGGTTAGATTGGTGTTACGATGCTCTGTTTTAGCAACGTTGCACGTAGGACATTCATTGATAATATTTTGGATTAACTTTTGATAATCGGGGTAGTAGAATTTTCGTTTAAACCAATTAGTGGTCTTTTCGATACCTGGGTGAAGTAGCTCTTTATGATTCTTCAATATTTGTTCTTTCAATTCGGAGTAGTTCGGAATATCTATGAGTTTGGTACTGGATTTAATCAGTTTAGTGAAGTGATTTGGACTGATTATCTCCAGGAATGCCCTTTGGAACAGTGGGAAGTCTACTTCATTATGGAAATATAGTGCACTCTTTTTGGTACACACATATTCCTTTATTATATCTTTCGCTAATGACTCTGTCATTTCAGTATATGTGATTTTTATCAGTATCTTGTGGAAATAGTGGGATGTTTCTACCTTATCCTCATTACCTTTAATCAGTTATATTTGGAATATAATTTGTATTATCTTCTTGCGCGCTATGGACCGTTGCACAATCACTATTAATGGTTTCCCCGAGTAGGTTTTCGTTAATCTTTACTCTTGATAGCGCATCGGCTATTCAACCAAATCAAGGGTTTGTGATCACTTAATATCTCAAACGTTCTATCAAACAGGTATGATCTGAAATACTTAGTTGGCCAAACTATAGCTAGTAATTCCTTTTCTATTACTGAATAATTGATTTCATGTTCGTTTAAGGTTCTACTTGCATAGCAAATTGGGTTGTGGTCTTGCGACAACACTGCTCCTAATGCAATGTTACTTGCATCGGTTGTTACCGTGAACATTTTGTTGAAATCTGGGAATGCGAGGATGGGATCTGAGGTGATAAGTACTTTCAACTTTTCGAACGCCTCGACGTATTTTTCCTCTGTTGGGTCTATGACTGCTCGTTTCTTTAATTTGAGTGTCATTGGTTTTGCTATGTTAGCGAAATTGGGAATGAATTTCCTATAAAATCCACATAAACCTATGAATGATTTTATTTTTATGGTTGTATTGGGTATTGGGAAGTTTATTATGGCGGATATTTTCTTTGGATTAGGAACTATGCCGTTAGTTGTTACTACATGGCCTAGGAATTCCGTTTCTTTCTTCAGGAATTCACACTTATCCATTTGAAGTTTGAGGTTTGCATCTCTCAACTTTCCAAAGACCCTTTTAAGAGACAACAAATGTTCTTCCAATGATGTGGAATAGATAATGATGTCGTCTAGATACACAAGGCAATCTTTGAAAATTAAATCTTCTAACAGATTGTTCATGCATCTTTGAAATGAGGCGGGGGCAGTGGTTAGCCCAAAAGGCATACGAGTGAACTCGTAATGACCATGCTTCGTGGAGAAAGCTGTTTTTGGGATTGAGCTAGGTTCCATAGGAATTTGATGGAATCCCTTAGCTAAATCGATTGTGGTAAAATATTGGCACCTACCTAGTTTATCTAGTATTTCGTCCATTCTGGGTGTAGGAAATTTATCCTTGATTGTCACCTCGTTTAGACTTCTATAATCTACTACCATACGATATTTCTGCTTTCCTGAAGCATCTATTTTCTTTGGTATCATAGCAATGGGTGCACAATAGGGAGAATTCGACTTACGAATGATTCCCTGTCTAATCATAACTTTGATTTGTTGAGTCACTTCTTGATCGTGTATTTGAGCATATTTATATGGTATACGGGATCTTCGTGATGGGTTTTAATTTCGTGCTTTATAGTACCAGTGAAGGTCAAAATGTCACCTTCTTTATACTGAACGTCCTTAAATTCATAGAGAACTTTCTTTACTTTCTCCTTTTCTTCGTCATTTAAATGTTCCAACCTTAGCTGGTTACATTCCCTTAATTCATTCTCTAATGCGGAAGCGAAGTATTCTCTCCTTCAGGAGATGGGTCAAGGCACTTAGGTGTAGTTATATCTTCCTTTGAAGATGGCTTATCACCTTTGTGTGCGGTCTTGCCGTCGGCAATTGCTTCTCCACTTTGGATGATTGGGTATGACCTTTCTCCTAACTTTACCGTTTCATTTCGGTAATCGATGACGGCTTTGCTGGCCATCAAATATTCTCTGCCTAAGAGTATGTCATAACTTTCAGAAAAATTATGAATATACAATTTTTGTTTTGTCGGACAATTTTTGGTTGCATTACGTGTCTGAGTCAGACGGACGGGTCCATTAATGGTATGGACGGTGAGGTTGTCGCTATCGACTTTGGAATCTGTATAGTGTAAGATATGAATATTAGTTTATAAGATTTGAATATTAGTTTAAGAGTTACTCATCGATAGTATTATAAGAAATACCAATGTACTCGATATATCGATACTTGTCCTCGACAAGTATTGATATGCCAACACACATTAATTGATATACGACAATGAAGACAGAAGAACATATAATAAAACCGTGCTATTAAAAGTTTACAAATCAGGTGTGGGGTTTGCCCAAAAAAAAAAAAAAAATAAATAAAACTCTGCGATGAACTATGCAGACATAAGAGCGAAAACCAAAAGTGAACTTAGCGACATATTGCGTAGGCAAAACGTATATTTTGATCAAGATGCCAACATACACCAATTACGTACAGCAGTGAAAAAAATCATGGAAGACACGCATGAGCTAGGAAATACGGCGCCAAGCGCAGACGAGACTATGCAGGCAGACATTTTTGCAGTCCCGGTTGAGCGCGAGATAGATAGAGACAACCGTAGTGCACAACACGCAGTAAAAGCGGCGCCAGAAGAATATGGTGAAAATATGCAGAAGGCTCGAGAAGCATTCATGCCGCGACAAGACAACGCTTGTTCGAAATTGACCATGCGATCAGATGAATACGAAGAAGAATCGCGCCGTTTGCAGCAGTTGGAACAATTGTACGTTTCTCGCAAGCGCTTAGCTGATCTTAAATTAAGCATATTGGAAACGCCGAGAGATTGCATCGACTTGACACACATTGAGGCGTTGATGCGTCCATTTTCTGGAGATGACGACCAGTTGGATAAGTAACTTTGAGGACATTATGAATTTCCATGGTGTATCCGAGTCAAAATGCTGGATATTAGCGAAGCGGCTGCTAGGCGGAGCGGCGAAGGCGTACATCGACCAGAATTGCTCAACGTCTTTGAGCAGAAAGTGACAGCGTGGGACATTGGAAAGCGACTGGAGGCACGGAAAATTGCAAATAATCAAAGCGCATTGCAATATTTCGTCGCAATGTGCAGCATAGCGTCGCAAGCAGACATGGCCACGAGCGATGTGGTCAAATTCATCGTAGAGGGACTGCAGGACAAGACGGGCATGGCAGCATCCATGCTATACTGCATCACACTCAACGAGTTGCGTGACAAGATGGTCACCTATGATAAGGTCAGAAGAGCTCCTGGCGTCGTAGCAATTCGTAGCGAAGGTATGACAAAGGGAAAACTAAATGTGAGTATGGCAGTTGGGCAGCAGCAAGGTGGTGGCGCAATGCGTTGCTACAACTGTCGGCAATTTGGGCACGTTATGAAGGAATGCAGTCAGCCAAAGAGACCGGATGGGGCATGTTTTAACTGTTGGTAGATAATGACCATATCTATCAGATTGCTGAATCTGGATCAGATCGGATAATTTTTATAGCCAGAAGGAACAAATCAATTTGCACTGGCTACGCAGCGCCCGACGTCACGCTCAGCCTGATTTTCTGTCTCTCTCGCACGCACTCTTTGTCGTGTCGTTTAATATTAGCGGCGTCTGCCGGAGGAGAGCCATACTGACTTAGTATCGGGTATAACTGTAGAGTTGCGATGTCTGCAGCAACTCACAACGTTCCCCCTCGTTTTTAACTTGGGTTTACCATAGAAAATAAATATGTTAAAGGTCTGTGATCTGTTTTAACTGTAAAATTCAACCATTCAACCATGCTTGCAATGCTGCGCATATAAAGGCTAAATCTTTGTCGGCTTTAATTCCCTGTGGCTTGCCCATTTCGTTAAAGACTTTTATGGTGGCTCTCTTTGTTTCTAACCAGTCACGAATCTTAACTTCTACAAGGGTAGCGAATTTAGAATATACATCAATGCATGATAGGAATTGTTGATTGCCTACCAAATAGAAATCCATGACATACTTTTCTCTGATATTTTGTATTTCAGGGGTGATTTCGAAGGTTAGATTGGTGTTACGATGCTCTGTTTTAGCAACGTTGCACGTAGGACATTCATTGATAATATTTTGGATTAACTTTTGATAATCGGGGTAGTAGAATTTTCGTTTAAACCAATTAGTGGTCTTTTCGATACCTGGGTGAAGTAGCTCTTTATGATTCTTCAATATTTGTTCTTTCAATTCGGAGTAGTTCGGAATATCTATGAGTTTGGTACTGGATTTAATCAGTTTAGTGAAGTGATTTGGACTGATTATCTCCAGGAATGCCCTTTGGAACAGTGGGAAGTCTACTTCATTATGGAAATATAGTGCACTCTTTTTGGTACACACATATTCCTTTATTATATCTTTCGCTAATGACTCTGTCATTTCAGTATATGTGATTTTTATCAGTATCTTGTGGAAATAGTGGGATGTTTCTACCTTATCCTCATTACCTTTAATCAGTTCTATTTGGAATATAATTTGTATTATCTTCTTGCGCGCTATGGACCGTTGCACAATCACTATTAATGGTTTCCCCGAGTAGGTTTTCGTTAATCTTTACTCTTGATAGCGCATCGGCTATTCAACCAAATCAAGGGTTTGTGATCACTTAATATCTCAAACGTTCTATCAAACAGGTATGATCTGAAATACTTAGTTGGCCAAACTATAGCTAGTAATTCCTTTTCTATTACTGAATAATTGATTTCATGTTCGTTTAAGGTTCTACTTGCATAGCAAATTGGGTTGTGGTCTTGCGACAACACTGCTCCTAATGCAATGTTACTTGCATCGGTTGTTACCGTGAACATTTTGTTGAAATCTGGGAATGCGAGGATGGGATCTGAGGTGATAAGTACTTTCAACTTTTCGAACGCCTCGACGTATTTTTGCTCTGTTGGGTCTATGACTGCTCGTTTCTTTAATTTGAGTGTCATTGGTTTTGCTATGTTAGCGAAATTGGGAATGAATTTCCTATAAAATCCACATAAACCTATGAATGATTTTATTTTTATGGTTGTATTGGGTATTGGGAAGTTTATTATGGCGGATATTTTCTTTGGATTAGGAACTATGCCGTTAGTTGTTACTACATGGCCTAGGAATTCCGTTTCTTTCTTCAGGAATTCACACTTATCCATTTGAAGTTTGAGGTTTGCATCTCTCAACTTTCCAAAGACCCTTTTAAGAGACAACAAATGTTCTTCCAATGATGTGGAATAGATAATGATGTCGTCTAGATACACAAGGCAATCTTTGAAAATTAAATCTTCTAACAGATTGTTCATGCATCTTTGAAATGGGGCGGGGGCAGTGGTTAGCCCAAAAGGCATACGAGTGAACTCGTAATGACCATGCTTCGTGGAGAAAGCTGTTTTTGGGATTGAGCTAGGTTCCATAGGAATTTGATGGAATCCCTTAGCTAAATCGATTGTGGTAAAATATTTGCACCTACCTAGTTTATCTAGTATTTCGTCCATTCTGGGTGTAGGAAATTTATCCTTGATTGTCACCCTCGTTTAGACTTCTATAATCTACTACCATACGATATTTCTGCTTTCCTGAAGCATCTATTTTCTTTGGTATCATAGCAATGGGTGCACAATAGGGAGAATTCGACTTACGAATGATTCCCTGTCTAATCATATCTTTGATTTGTTGAGTCACTTCTTGATCGTGTATTTGAGCATATTTATATGGTATACGGGATCTTCGTGATGGGTTTTAATTTCGTGCTTTATAGTACCAGTGAAGGTCAAAATGTCACCTTCTTTATACTGAACGTCCTTAAATTCATAGAGAACTTTCTTTACTTTCTCCTTTTCTTCGTCATTTAAATGTTCCAACCTTAGCTGGTTACATTCCCTTAATTCATTCTCTAATGCGGAAGCGAAGTATTCTCTCCTTCAGGAGATGGGTCAAGGCACTTAGGTGTAGTTATATCTTCCTTTGAAGATGGCTTATCACCTTTGTGTGCGGTCTTGCCGTCGGCAATTGCTTCTCCACTTTGGATGATTGGGTATGACCTTTCTCCTAACTTTACCGTTTCATTTCGGTAATCGATGACGGCTTTGCTGGCCATCAAATATTCTCTGCCTAAGAGTATGTCATAACTTTCAGAAAAATTATGAATATACAATTTTTGTTTTGTCGGACAATTTTTGGTTGCATTACGTGTCTGAGTCAGACGGACGGGTCCATTAATGGTATGGACGGTGAGGTTGTCGCTATCGACTTTGGAATCTGTATAGTGTAAGATATGAATATTAGTTTATAAGATTTGAATATTAGTTTAAGAGTTACTCATCGATAGTATTATAAGAAATACCAATGTACTCGATATATCGATACTTGTCCTCGACAAGTATTGATATGCCAACACACATTAATTGATATACGACAATGAAGACAGAAGAACATATAATAAAACCGTGCTATTAAAAGTTTACAAATCAGGTGTGGGGTTTGCCCAAAAAAAAAAAAAAAATAAATAAAACTCTGCGATGAACTATGCAGACATAAGAGCGAAAACCAAAAGTGAACTTAGCGACATATTGCGTAGGCAAAACGTATATTTTGATCAAGATGCCAACATACACCAATTACGTACAGCAGTGAAAAAAATCATGGAAGACACGCATGAGCTAGGAAATACGGCGCCAAGCGCAGACGAGACTATGCAGGCAGACATTTTTGCAGTCCCGGTTGAGCGCGAGATAGATAGAGACAACCGTAGTGCACAACACGCAGTAAAAGCGGCGCCAGAAGAATATGGTGAAAATATGCAGAAGGCTCGAGAAGCATTCATGCCGCGACAAGACAACGCTTGTTCGAAATTGACCATGCGATCAGATGAATACGAAGAAGAATCGCGCCGTTTGCAGCAGTTGGAACAATTGTACGTTTCTCGCAAGCGCTTAGCTGATCTTAAATTAAGCATATTGAAAACGGAGAAAGAGGCTATGGAGTTGGAAACGCCGAGAGATTGCATCGACTTGACACACATTGAGGCGTTGATGCGTCCATTTTCTGGAGATGACGACCAGTTGGATAAGTAACTTTGAGGACATTATGAATTTCCATGGTGTATCCGAGTCAAAATGCTGGATATTAGCGAAGCGGCTGCTAGGCGGAGCGGCGAAGGCGTACATCGACCATGTGGCGCCTTTGACTTGGCAATTGATGCGAGCAGAATTGCTCAACGTCTTTGAGCAGAAAGTGACAGCGTGGGACATTGGAAAGCGACTGGAGGCACGGAAAATTGCAAATAATCAAAGCGCATTGCAATATTTCGTCGCAATGTGTAGCATAGCGTCGCAAGCAGACATGGCCACGAGCGATGTGGTCAAATTCATCGTAGAGGGACTGCAGGACAAGACGGGCATGGCAGCATCCATGCTATACTGCATCACACTCAACGAGTTGCGTGACAAGATGGTCACCTATGATAAGGTCAGAAGAGCTCCTGGCGTCGTAGCAATTCGTAGCGAAGGTATGACAAAGGGAAAACTAAATGTGAGTATGGCAGTTGGGCAGCAGCAAGGTGGTGGCGCAATGCGTTGCTACAACTGTCGGCAATTTGGGCACGTTATGAAGGAATGCAGTCAGCCAAAGAGACCGGATGGGGCATGTTTTAACTGTTGGAGTACCAGCCACCTATATTCGCAGTGCCCGAAACGAAAGATGGCCACTAGGGTAGCTGCAGTTCAAGATGAGGAGCGACCAGGAGAAAAAACAACGACTATTTAGCGGCTGTCCAGTTAATCACTTTATGACTTCCGTTTGGTGAAAGAGAGGCGTCAGTATTTTTAGTCTATTTGATACAGGTAGCCCTGTAAGTTTTATTCATAAGTCTTTGATACCGAAGTCGGCTATAGTTGAAGCCTATAATGAAGTTAGGAAATACTATGGACTAGGAGGACAACCAATTCCCATATGGGGAAAATTTAAGTGCCATATTGAATTTTGCACAAAGAAATATATCGTTTTATTAAACATCGTAGATGATAACATGCTGCCTTTGCCGGTATTGTTGGGACGCGATGCCCTTAAAGTTATTGAAGTAAAATTAGTTCATAAGAAAAATATCAATGCGAAGCAACACACACCATTAAGTTCGTTAAAGCAAAAAGCTATTAGTTTAACCTGCGCGTCTTTATTCACCGAAAGTAAAAATAATATTAACATAAGACTATATGATAAGTTAGACGGTAATCAATCAGAAAGAAGCGAGCTAATCAAACGTTCTAATCCATTTAAAAATCAGACACAAGAAAACTCAAGGAATGACAAAATGGTCATCGAGAATATGAATCAAGGCGACGAATTCAGTAACTTTTGTGCGTCGGTAGAGATTGATGAAGAGGAACATATTAACGTAGGTTTCGAATTTGGCCCCACTATTGCAGAAAAGTGTAGGGAAGTTATTAAGACATACTATTTACACAAAGAATTTGACTTTAAAGCACCACCAAAGTATCAGATGCAGATTCGTGTAACAGAAACAACACCATTTCATTGTACTCCGCGTCGTTTATCCTACCATGAGAGAGAGAAAGTAGCTGAAATAGTAGATGATCTGTTAGAAAAGAAAGTAATCCGTCATAGTGAGTCTCCTTATGCTTCCCCGTTGGTCCTAGTAAAATAAAAATCAGGAGAACTTCGAATGTGTGTCGATTACCGTGGTCTGAACAAACGAATTGTTAAAGATAATTTCCCATTGCCCCTTATTGAGGACTGTCTTGAGTTTTTAGAAAACAAGTGCTGTTTTTCCATTATAGATTTGAAAAGCGGGTATCATCAAATAGGCGTAGAAGAAAAATCAGTTCCGTATACATCGTTTGTGACACCGCAAGGACAGTATGAGTACTTGAGAATGCCCTTTGGGTTAAAAAATGGATCCGCTATTTTTCAAAGATTTATTTCGGAGCTCTTGAGAGACTTTATTAGGAACAAAAGCATTGTAGTGTACATGGATGATATATTAGTAGCGACTAAAACAGTTGAAGAACACATGGATATATTAAAAAGACTATGCATTCGGTTTAGCGAGCAAAATTTAGAGATAAATTTAAAAAAGTGTAGGTTTGTCAATCGAAACATCGATTTCTCTACCGCAGAGATCACTTCATGAAGAGCCGTTTCCGTGGATTTTCCTTTCCGGTAGGCATGCTGTGCGCCTGACAGCAACTGAGGGTGTATAGTTGTCCTCAGTTGCAGCCCGACGAGTCTCTCAAAGGTTTTGAGGAGGAAGGACGATAGGCTGATTGGTCTAAAGTCTTTTGCAGCTGAGTGCGAGGCTTTCCCAGCTTTGGGAATGAAGACTACCTTTGCCTTAAGCCATGTTCGCGGGATTGTACCCACAGCCAGTATCTTCCAGAAGATACCTTGTAGCCAGTTTATGGCCGTATCCCCGGCCTTCTGAAGTTGGGCCGGGATTACCTGGTCTGGGCCTGGCGATTTGAACGGGTTGAAGCTGTTTATTGCCCAGCTTATGTTACGTTTTGTGAGGATGTGATCCATCGAGGTTACCGGTCCCTCTCCTGGAAGATGTGCCGTCTCGATGGTTGTGCACCCTGGAAAATGTGTGTCTAGTTGTGTGGAGTTAGTCCACGTGCCGTCATTCCTTTTAAGATACCCTACCGAGGGGTTAGTTTTTGAGAGAATCTTGCGAAGCCTTGCGGCCTCTGACGTTTCCTCAATTTCCGAGCAAAATTTTTTCCAAGAGTCCCTTCTTGCTTTCCTTGTTTCCTTTTTATATAGTGACAGACTGATTTTGTAGTCTGCCCAGTGGCTCTCCTCGTTCGCGCTTTTGGCCCTGTTGAAGAGGGTCCTGCAGCTTTTACGTAGGATGTCTATTTGTTTTGACCACCAGGGGGGTTTCTTTTCCCCCCTAGGTTTGCTAGAGGGGCATGCTGCCGCGAAGGCTTTGTTGCATGCTTCTGTGAACCTGTTCACTAGGCGATCTAGGTCGTCTTTTGTGTCCGGGCATGATGGTGCTTTGGAGGGGACTAAGTCCTCCAGGGCTGAGCTATATTTTTCCCAGTTGGCTTTCCTGTGATTAATATAGTCCTTAGGTTTCGGACACTCGAGGGATAGTGTGGTCTCGATGTATCTGTGGTCAGAGAAAGAGTGGTCATCAAGGACTTGCCAACTCTTGACTATGTCTAACAGGTTGGGAGACACTAAGGTGATGTCAATAACCTCCTGTCGATTTTTAATTATAAAAGTGGGGTCGTAGCCCCGATTACAAATAAATAGATTTGAGTTAAGGATGAAGCTGAAAAGCTCCTTACATTTGTGTTCGAGCTCCCCCATTGAGTGTGGTGAGCGTTGGCATCGCAACCTATTAATAGGTCTATGTCCGATCTCTCGCTGTCGCTGGCTAGTTTGTTGGGAGGATCGTTTCCCTCATGGGCCATGTAGGACGACATCAGCCTTAGATGTGTCCCTTTCAGCTCTAGGCTTGCCGCCGTGTTGGAGCAGAAAGATATTAAGGTGCTTTCTGGCGAGAATGCAGGTGCGGGTTTTACCTTCATGTTGAGCTACAATTATCTTGTACTCCTTCGACACTAGTCCACAAACCTTGTCTCCCACTATCCAAGGTTCCTGGATCAGGGCTACGTCTGCTCCGCTCTCTTCGAGGCGGAGTATAAGAGCAGCGGATGCTGCTTTACAGTGGTGGAGATTGATCTGAAGGAGCCTCAAGGACATCCTTAGTGTTCTCCACCACTGTAATGTCGGCATCCGGGCTGCTTTTCCAGCAGCTCGAAGCAGCGGTCGGCCAGTGCCGCTTCCACCCACTTCCACTGGTTCCTAGGGATTCGGGAGTCCGCGCTGCCTTTGTCCAGGACGCCAATCAGCGTCCTTTCTCTGGCAATCTGCGCGAACGATGTGTTAGGCAGTACTCTGGAGCGCTTCGGTGTTGGCCCAGGAGTCTCTTGCGAGCGCTGCCTCTTTGTCTGAGGGGCTTCCTTCTTCGATGCTTCCTTGCCAAAGTTCGGCAACACCTTCGTGGCCCACTCAACCTTCTTTATCCATTTGTCCGTCGGGCTGGACATCTGGCTTGCGTTCTGCCGACGGAGTATATTCCACTCCTCCTATCGGCATATGTAAAAGATTTGGCTTGGACACTAGTAGATGGTGACTCATCACCCGCCACTTTACCAGCAGGCAGAGCAGCCGCAGGATTGCATAGCCTCTCGGCCAAGGTATCGGATTTGGGAGCCAATTCACCACCCACCCCGACACCTGGATGGGGCCCCTTTGGGCTCTCCCTAGCATCTCCCGCCGCGCAGATTTTCACTGCTGATTTGCGGGTCGGGCCAGGCCTTTGGGCCGCTGCTTTCCCCTTTTTGGGATTTCTCCCTGTTGGCATTTGGGGAGTGCCAGACTCATTTTGTTTGTTTTTAAAATCATCCATTCTTTTCCCACGAGCTGCAGAGAAGGGGTACGGTCCGTCCGGGCAGAGATCCACTTTGCCCGGATAAGGCATACTTAGAACAGGGGGCTGCCAAGTCCCTGAGCTCTCCGTTAACGACTGGGCTAGTTTTATATACCGGGCGCCCAGCCAGGCTGACTCTCGGCACGGGTCGAATAACACTCTTAGTCCGGCCCGGTGTGAGCTGAATGTGGGTGTTAGGATGTGGGTAGGTAGTGTGTAGGGAAAGGGGAGTGTGTGAGCTACTTATACGAGGCGGCACCACAAGCGCATCGTCAGTGTTGCTACTTCGCGAACACCCGCTGGCTGTCCGGGGCTGCTTATTTTCGGTACTCTCCCTAGGGATGTCCGCTTATTCGCAGCTGACTGACCCGTCCGGTGGGGTCAGCTAGGCCCCCTTTGAGCCACGAGCTCATCAGACCAGATCAAGGCACATAAGTGTTCAAAAAAAAAAAAAAAGTGAAAAGTGAAAAAAAAACCAAAAAACAAAATAATAAAACTAAGGCACTGGAAAAAAAAGGAGGATTTTAATACTGAGTGAGTAGACGATAAGTGAATGAAATCGACAGTTTACGAGAGTTACTCGAATCTTCGTATATCGATGAGGAATGAATGAAGCCGTCTCTAAGTATATACATTGCAGCACTGAGATGACGGGAAATGCAAGTTCCATTTTGTACTACCAAAGAGGCAATTATAATAGAGGCTATTACCGCGGTAGAGGCAATGGTCGTGGTAATAATAATAATAGAAACAATTATTACCGAAATAATAGCCAGAATAACTACAACAACTACGGAAGGGGACGTGGAACTTATAGAGGAAACAACCGTCAAAACGGTAGTACCTATAACAGTAACAACAATAAACAGACCAACAATGTCCGACAGGTTCAAACCATGCCGGAAAACTAGGAGGCACCCTTGAGAAAACAACAACAGTCATAATAGCGGTTCACACGATAAATCTCAATTTCAATCTATTTGTTTCATTACAAAATGAAAAAACACGCAAAACATACATATTATTAGTTGATACTGGTGCAGACATATCTTTACTTAAAGAAAGTTCAGACAAATTTCGTAACCTAAATTACAACAATATCACAAAAATATCAGGCATTGGTGAAGGCACCACCAATTCTTTCAGGAAAATATGCTGTTCCCCATAGTTTTCATATAGTAGATTCAGACTTTCCCATACCATGTGATGGAATAATAAGTATAGACTTCATGAAAAAATTTAATTGCCAAATAGACTTAAAACATGAAAATGATTGGCTCATACTGAGACTAAATAATCTTCGTTTCCCCATCAACATTCCAATTCAACACACTCTACATAACAACTTAACAATTTTACCAGCCCGCTCCGAAGTTTTCCGAAAGATTGCTATAAATACAGCAAGCAAATACATAGTCATACCAAACCAAGAGATCCAAAATGGAGTATACATAGGAAACTCTATTTCCGATTCTCGAAACACCTTCGTCCTAATCCTAAATACAACAAACAAAAATGCAATTATTAAACTAGATGCCATCCAATTCGAGTCATTAGATGATTACGACATAGTAAATAACAGCAACAATCCTAAACACACCGAAATTTAAAACAAACTAAATAAAAATTTTCCCCCACAGTCCAAAACCATTCTCACAGAACTATGCACCAAATACAGTGACATTGTTGCGTGACCTTCCATCCATGGCCACAATTATTAGTTATTGATCTTAATTATGAAGTCTAGTGTAAGTTAGGCTAGTGCGAAGCGGGAGCGCAATAAAAGCTCGCTCTCTCGCTCTTGGCGAATTCGCCCCGCTTTGCCACCGTAGGTTAGCTAGAGTAAGAGATTTGAATTGTGAAGAAAAGAAAAAAATAATTGTTCGCCAACCTTGAACTAGATCGAGCGTATCAATTTTTCGCCCCGCCGAATAAATAATTTAAATTACAGCCACCCAAAGTTTTCGGTAATTCATTAGAAAAACTCTTCTAATTTTTCATGGCGCCCCTTTTTTTTACTTTTTCTTTTTTTACTCTTTCCCTTCATACCTCGTGCCTCGACATTCAATTAAAATTCGTTTTCGATTATCGTTCTCGTTCAAACATTTAAAAAAAAAAGAATAATAATAAATAAATAAATAGAAATAATAGTGGATTGTTGCGTAAAATCTTCATACACAAATATTATGGCAGAAAAAAGTAAATCCACTCTTGAAGACTTAAAGATTAAGCTCAAAAGTCGAGTAAAAAGCATTCGCTTCTTAGAGGATCGATTAGATCAAGGGTCGATTCCTTTGCAATTACCGGAATTACAATGTAGATTA
This sequence comes from Drosophila persimilis, assembly GCF_003286085.1. NCBI lineage: Eukaryota > Metazoa > Arthropoda > Insecta > Diptera > Drosophilidae > Drosophila > Drosophila persimilis. The sequence goes on from NW_020825481.1 coordinate 19,512, forward strand.
GATTGTTTGAATGCTTCAATTGAAAAGGCTAACCATTTGCAGGAGCAAATCGTGGACATAACAGGTGATGATGCATATGCAGCCGAGTTGGAAGAGCTGACAATTGTCAGCAAAGGAAAGATAATGTCGCTTATCGCCGCCTTTGATGCAGCAAGCGAGACGAAGCCAGTGTCTTCTTCAGCCCCAACTCATGCTAGACTTCCGAAATTGGCATTCAAAATGGAATTCAAAAATGGCATTAGCCGTCATTTCATTTATGGGCCGCCAACTTCGGCAATTTACGCCCAGCCAATTCTCTGGTGCGGACACCGCAACTCTACAGTTATACCCGATATTAAGTCAGTATGGCTCTCCTCCGGTAGACGGCGCTAATATTAAACGACACGACAAAGAGTGCGTGCGAGAGAGACAGAAAATCAGTCTGAGCGTGACGTCGGGCGCTGCGTAGCCACTGCAAATTGATTTCTTACTTTTGGCTACAAAAATGATCCGATCTGATCCAGATTCAGCAACCGGATAGATATGGTCACCCCGGTCCGATATATTAGGAGTGTGGATACCAAATTTGGTTGCTCTAGCTTTTATAGTCTGTGAGATCTAGGCGCTAATGTTTTACTCTAAGAAAAGCCGCCTATGCTACGTGTGTGTTAGAGAGAGACAGGGCGAGAAAAAATGAAATTTTTTTCTTGATGCTGGCTATAATAATAATACGATCCAATTCAGATCCTGCAGTCTAAAAAATGTGGTCACTCGCTGCGATTCTGCGTTTTTGGTTTTATCGTATCTTTAAAATTGTGTATGCCACAGATTTTCGCCCTTTGTGGGGGCGGAAGTGGGCGGGGCAAAGTTTTGAAATATTTTTGTAGTGTGAAGGCATAAGCCTCCACAACACTGACCACGACACCATCCCCTGAAGGGACCGCCCCGACGGCTTGTTATCTAATTTCATTATTACTAAGAGAACCCACACGAAAGAGATACACTCTTACGCCCACACAGCCAACGCAAAGAAGAGAACGGCTATACGCAGATGAAAGAGAGCGAAGCGACAGAGAAGCCGCCGATCGGCCTTACGCCCACGCAGCCGAGGAAAGAGCCGACGGCGAAGCAGGCAATACACACACGCAGCCGATCGCCCACGCAGCCGAGGCCGACAGCCGAAAGCTGCGCAGCCACGAAGCGGCAGAGAAGCTGCAAAAGGTAAAGGAGAGGCCTGGCACGGTCCAGCGCGAGCCAAGCTCGGGAGTGATCTCCGAGGGCTGAGCAAGACCGGTTGTGTGGCGGAAGCCAAAAATGTGAAAATAAGCCGCGACCGCGCCGTGTAAAAAAACAAGCCGTGACCACGCGGTGTACAAGACAATCCGAAGTGACGAGGACCCGCCGCGGGATACCAGGACCCCAAAGGAGGGAAACAAGGGTGAGCCACCTCACGTATGTGAGCTCTGGGGGGGAACAGATCGGTGCAGTAGGCAGGTATAGACAGAACATTCCCGCAGTTGTTTTACATATCCATGCCCACATGTTGTTTAATATAAGTTTTTTTTGGCGTTTATTTCCCCGCTGCAGGCGCGGGAGTTTAAGTAGGGAAATGATCCGAAAACAATAAAGACACCAACCTCAACCCACCTGTCTCAGAACATTCGCCCGTAGGAGTCACTCACTCCCCCCTCCCCCTCTCTTCCCTTTTCCCGGGAGGCCCAGCGAAGTGGATGTGAGTCGTGGATCATGCGGCATTCACCAAGCTGGGTTTTTCCTCTCCTGTACCTTTTCCCCCTGGGGACCCGGCGATGCTGGATGTGAGTCGTGGATTCACGCGGCATTCGCAGAGCTGGGTTCCCTCTCCTACACCCTCGCCCTGGGGACGTGGCGACGCAGATGTGAGTCGTGGATAATGCGGCATCTGCTAAGCTGGGCTCCCCTCTCCCATACCCTTCCGATCCCTGATCCAAACCTATTCTCCCGCCACACATGACCCCCAACGCACGTCTCTGCAGCTCCCAAGCACGGCTTCACCCGCGCCTCATGGCCGGGCCAGGCCCGACCGTCCCACGATCCACCCCACGGGCGCGCTTTCGCCACGAGCGGCTCTCCCCTTAGGTCCTCACACAACAAATTTTGCTGTGGGGAAGGACCGGGCCCTGGACAGACTGAGAAGCTGTACCTCGGCCTGAGAACTTCCTTACAGATGGCGCCCGAGCAGGGACCCACGAGGGGAGAGTCAGTGAGCATAGGGAACAAGTGAAAAAGTTAAAAGGGAACCAAGCAGCAGCCCACAATTAAAAGGCAAGACCCACAAAAGCAAAACAGCAAACGATGCTTAGGACCCACGGATCAGGAAAAGCAGCAGGAGAAAGGAAAGGAAAACTTCAAATCAGTGATTAGCAGCCCCAAAATCAGAGTCCCGGCGAATAGCCAGCACCAATCTTTGATCCCTCGACTTATGTACAGCTGAGGCTGGTTTCTCTAATACCCCCCTAGCAACAGCCACCGGCACGTGTCCCAGACGCGCCGGCGAAAACCACGCGAAAAACCACGCAGCCAGCCACCTACGAGGCAGAAAGAGACGGGGAGAGACGCGAAAAACCACGCGGCCAGCCACCTACGCGACAGAAAGAGACGGGGAGAGACGCCGAAGACACAGCACCGCGTGCCGGGAGAAAATGGCCGCAGACGGCGCCTAAAACTTTGGCACGCGACGGCGACAAAGCGGCACCAGCGACAGAGTAGCCAAGCAGCAGCAGCGGCAGAGCAGCAAAGCAGCAGCGACAGGGCAGCGGCAGAGCGGAGAAGCAGCAGCGACAGAGCAACGAGGCAGCGGCAGAGCAGAGAAGCAGCAGCGACAGGGCAGCGAGGCAGCGGCAGAGCGGAGAAGCAGCAGCGACAGGGCAGCGAGGCAGCGGCAGAGCGGAAGAGCAGCAGCGACAGAGCAGCGAGGCAGTGACAGAGCAGCGAGACAGTGACCGAGCAGCCAGGCAGTGACAGAGCAGCGAGACAGTGACAGAGCAGCCAAGCAGCGAAGCAGCGGTAGAACAACGGAGCAGCGAGGGACAGCCGGCGAACGCAGAGGAGCAGCTACATGGCAGAGGAGCCCTCGGCCACAAAGCCATGGCCGCGGCCAATATAAGGCGGAGCAGGAACACCGGTCGAGGCAGTTGTTACCGGGCAGTCACGCAGTTGTTACCGGGCAGTCATACAGTTACCACCGAGCAGTCAGACAGAACCTTTCCCTGTACCGCGCCACGTATCCTTCGACAGGATCATCCAACCCAGTGCTGTGTATCCTAGTACAGGATCACCGATCTAGTACCGTGCCGCGTGTCCTTCGAACAGGATCCCTCACCCCAGTGCCGTGTATCCTAGTATAGGATCACCGATCCAGTACCGTGCCGCGTGCCCTTCGAACAAGACTCCTCACCCAGTGCCGTGTATCCTAGTACAGGAGCCCCAGACCGTGCTGATAAGGACTCGCACCGGTGCCACGATTAGTTTACCAGGATCAGGATGAACATCCGCTGGATAGCGTCCCGCAGGAAGGACGAGCTGCAGAGCCTAGCTAAGGAGTTTGGACTAGGAGAAACTGGGAATGTAGAGGACCTACGGAGCCGGATCACCGCATTCATAGCACGCCCAGGGCACCCCGAAGCCGTGCAAGCAAGGCTGGACGAATTGGCCACGCACTTTGGGAACATACCGAGCCCCAGGGACCACCGGAGTCCAGCCACGTCACCCGGGCCAGAGAGCCGGACGAAGATGGAAGACAGCAAGGAGGGACCAAAACTGCGATTAATCGTACCCGAGCTGCCCAGCACGAGCCAAGGATCCACCCACGGATACCGCGAGTCAGCAACCGAGACGCCGGCCGCTCAGGACGAGCAACCACAACGAGATGCCCAAGGACCACTCCAAGGAATCAGACCAGAGGCGGCCAGCAAGAACCACGAGCCAGGACCCACTACCACTGGACCCCTGGCCACGCCTAGCCACCAGACAAGCACGGAAGGAGAACAGCCACGTCTTCCTCAGGGACATCGGGTCTCACGCCCCGGAGGGGGTGAAATTTCATACTCATTACTGGCGGACAAACTCCGGAAATGGGGATTTACTTTCGACGGCCACGCGGACCCACTAGCGTTCATCGAAAGGCTCGAGGAGCGAGTGGAATCATACGGCGGGAGCCCAGAGCAGTTGCCGCGAGCCATCTCCGGTCTCCTTACAGGTAAGGCCGAAGGATGGTTCCGAACTTTTCAGATGCAGGGACAGAATTGGACAGACTTTCGGAAAGAATTCCTAGAATTCTTCCTGCCCCCCAGATACTTCCAGAGGCTGGAAGACACCATACGAAGTCGGGAACAGAAGCCCAAGGAATCCTTCCGGGATTACCTTATCGAGTTGCGTCTGATGATGCAGCGAGCCCAGTATACTCGGGAACAGGAACTCGAGCGGATCTACGAAAATCTCCGTCCGGAGTATCAAATGTACACGCGCAGACAAGATTTCCGATCACTCACAGAATTGACCCAGCTCGTCTCGGCCTACGAAACCGCGCGGGACCGAGACGCACTCCGTAGCATCGGGACCACGCAGAACCATCGAGCCGCCTATATCGGCAATGGAACCAACCCACAACGAGGCAACACACACGAGACACCCGGGAAAACCGAGATCGCCAACCGAGGAATCGGCCAGGAGCAAGAGCAGGCGATCGATGTACAACGAGGCTGCCGGAACTGCGGGGAAAACGGCCATTTCAGTGGTGCGTGCACAAACCGACAGAAGCTGTTCTGTTGGGAATGTGGCCACCGAGGGGTCCGGACCATCAACTGCTGCCGGAAACCCGCGTCGGGAAACGGGTCGGGTCTCCGCCCAACTGGGACATGGACGGAGGCGCGCACCCAGGAACAGGAGAAACCCACCCATTAAGCATGACCGGAGGAAGGATCGCTGCCCTGGTGGACATCAATGGGAGAGCATTTGCGGCCACCCTCGACACTGGAGCCACACGATCCTTCATCAGTGAGCGGCTGGCGAAGGAGATAGGGACGACCGAGAACAAACGAGAGGTGAGGACCAGGATCCGCCTGGCAGATGGAACCAGGAAGGAGATCAACCAAGCGATAGCAGTCACAGTGCGCCTGGATTAGCAAGAAACACAGGTATCTCTTCTTATACTCCCCACGGTATTAGACGACTTCATCTTGGGACTCGACTTCCTCTGTGGCATCCGCGCAAGGATCCACTGCGGACGGGCATATCTACAGCTGAAGTTGCAGCAGAAACCCGCCGGGACGATACCATCATGCACCGCCCAGCCACGCCCACGGTCTGTCACGTTTGCGGACTCCACTGCCATCCGAGACCAGCCGCTGACCAACACCCCACAGCCAACCACGAACCATCCAACCGCAGCGACAACAAAGCCCTACCAGACAAGATCAAGCAACAACCCAAGGACTACGCCACCACAACAGGACACGAAGAAAGCTACGACGGAACGAACTGCGACACCGATGGAACCAACCATGGCCAGTTCCTCAGCACGAACCCCGACACCAACAGGACAACGCAACAAAACGAAGACTTTGGCAGAGACAGCTACGGCTCCACTGGATCAATCCAGGGCCAGCTCGTCGAACCAGGAGTCACCAACAGGACACAGCAGGAAGCAAAGGACTTGGGCAGAGACAGCTACGGCTCCACTGGATCAATCCAGGGCCAGCTCGTCGAACCAGGAGTCACCAACAGGACACAGCAGGAAACAAAGGACTTGGGCAGAGACAGCTACGGCTCCACTGGATCAATCCAGGGCCAGCTCGTCGAACCAGGAGTCACCAACAGGACACAGCAGGAAACAAAGAACTTGGGCAGAGACAGCTACGGCTCCACTGGATCAATCCAGGGCCAGCTCGTCGAACCAGGAGTCACCAACAGGACACAGCAGGAAGCAAGGGACTTGGGCAGAGACAGCTCCGGCTCCACTGGATCAATCCAGGGCCAGCTCGTCGAACCAGGAGTCACCAACAGGACACAGCAGGAAGCAAGGGACTTGGGCAGAGACAGCTCCGGCTCCACTGGATCAATCCAGGGCCAGCTCGTCGAACCAGGAGTCACCAACAGGACACAGCAGGAAGCAGGGGACTTGGGCAGAGACAGCTCCGGCTCCACTGGATCAATCCAGGGCCAGCTCGTCGAACCAGGAGCCATCTCCGGTCTCCTTACAGGTAAGGCCGAAGGATGGTTCCGAACTTTTCAGATGCAGGGACAGAATTGGACAGACTTTCGGAAAGAATTCCTAGAATTCTTCCTGCCCCCCAGATACTTCCAGCGGCTAGAAGACACCATACGAAGTCGGGAACAGAAGCCCAAGGAATCCTTCCGGGATTACCTTATCGCGTTGCGTCTGATGATGCAGCGAGCCCAGTATACTCGGGAACAGGAACTCGAGCGGATCTACGAAAATCTCCGTCCGGAGTATCAAATGTACACGCGCAGACAAGATTTCCGATCACTCACAGAATTGACCCAGCTCGTCTCGGCCTACGAAACCGCGCGGGACCGAGACGCACTCCGTTGCATCGGGACCACGCAGAACCATCGAGCCGCCTATATCGGCAATGGAACCAACCCACAACGAGGCAACACACACGAGACACCCGGGAAAACCGAGATCGCCAACCGAGGAATCGGCCAGGAGCAAGAGCAGGCGATCGATGTACAACGAGGCTGCCGGAACTGCGGGGAAAACGGCCATTTCAGTGGTGCGTGCACAAACCGACAGAAGCTGTTCTGTTGGGAATGTGGCCACCGAGGGGTCCGGACCATCAACTGCTGCCGGAAACCCGCGTCGGGAAACGGGTCGGGTCTCCGCCCAACTGGGACATGGACGGAGGCGCGCACCCAGGAACAGGAGAAACCCACCCATTAAGCATGACCGGAGGAAGGATCGCTGCCCTGGTGGACATCAATGGGAGAGCATTTGCGGCCACCCTCGACACTGGAGCCACACGATCCTTCATCAGTGAGCGGCTGGCGAAGGAGATAGGGACGACCGAGAACAAACGAGAGGTGAGGACCAGGATCCGCCTGGCAGATGGAACCAGGAAGGAGATCAACCAAGCGATAGCAGTCACAGTGCGCCTGGATTAGCAAGAAACACAGGTATCTCTTCTTATACTCCCCACGGTATTAGACGACTTCATCTTGGGACTCGACTTCCTCTGTGGCATCCGCGCAAGGATCCACTGCGGACGGGCATATCTACAGCTGAAGTTGCAGCAGAAACCCGCCGGGACGATACCATCATGCACCGCCCAGCCACGCCCACGGTCTGTCACGTTTGCGGACTCCACTGCCATCCGAGACCAGCCGCTGACCAACACCCCACAGCCAACCACGAACCATCCAACCGCAGCGACAACAAAGCCCTACCAGACAAGATCAAGCAACAACCCAAGGACTACGCCACCACAACAGGACACGAAGAAAGCTACGACGGAACGAACTGCGACACCGATGGAACCAACCATGGCCAGTTCCTCAGCACGAACCCCGACACCAACAGGACAACGCAACAAAACGAAGACTTTGGCAGAGACAGCTACGGCTCCACTGGATCAATCCAGGGCCAGCTCGTCGAACCAGGAGTCACCAACAGGACACAGCAGGAAGCAAAGGACTTGGGCAGAGACAGCTACGGCTCCACTGGATCAATCCAGGGCCAGCTCGTCGAACCAGGAGTCACCAACAGGACACAGCAGGAAACAAAGGACTTGGGCAGAGACAGATACGGCTCCACTGGATCAATCCAGGGCCAGCTCGTCGAACCAGGAGTCACCAACAGGACACAGCAGGAAACAAAGAACTTGGGCAGAGACAGCTACGGCTCCACTGGATCAATCCAGGGCCAGCTCGTCGAACCAGGAGTCACCAACAGGACACAGCAGGAAGCAAGGGACTTGGGCAGAGACAGCTCCGGCTCCACTGGATCAATCCAGGGCCAGCTCGTCGAACCAGGAGTCACCAACAGGACACAGCAGGAAGCAAGGGACTTGGGCAGAGACAGCTCCGGCTCCACTGGATCAATCCAGGGCCAGCTCGTCGAACCAGGAGTCACCAACAGGACACAGCAGGAAGCAGGGGACTTGGGCAGAGACAGCTCCGGCTCCACTGGATCAATCCAGGGCCAGCTCGTCGAACCAGGAGCCATCTCCGGTCTCCTTACAGGTAAGGCCGAAGGATGGTTCCGAACTTTTCAGATGCAGGGACAGAATTGGACAGACTTTCGGAAAGAATTCCTAGAATTCTTCCTGCCCCCCAGATACTTCCAGCGGCTGGAAGACACCATACGAAGTCGGGAACAGAAGCCCAAGGAATCCTTCCGGGATTACCTTATCGCGTTGCGTCTGATGATGCAGCGAGCCCAGTATACTCGGGAACAGGAACTCGAGCGGATCTACGAAAATCTCCGTCCGGAGTATCAAATGTACACGCGCAGACAAGATTTCCGATCACTCACAGAATTGACCCAGCTCGTCTCGGCCTACGAAACCGCGCGGGACCGAGACGCACTCCGTTGCATCGGGACCACGCAGAACCATCGAGCCGCCTATATCGGCAATGGAACCAACCCACAACGAGGCAACACACACGAGACACCCGGGAAAACCGAGATCGCCAACCGAGGAATCGGCCAGGAGCAAGAGCAGGCGATCGATGTACAACGAGGCTGCCGGAACTGCGGGGAAAACGGCCATTTCAGTGGTGCGTGCACAAACCGACAGAAGCTGTTCTGTTGGGAATGTGGCCACCGAGGGGTCCGGACCATCAACTGCTGCCGGAAACCCGCGTCGGGAAACGGGTCGGGTCTCCGCCCAACTGGGACATGGACGGAGGCGCGCACCCAGGAACAGGAGAAACCCACCCATTAAGCATGACCGGAGGAAGGATCGCTGCCCTGGTGGACATCAATGGGAGAGCATTTGCGGCCACCCTCGACACTGGAGCCACACGATCCTTCATCAGTGAGCGGCTGGCGAAGGAGATAGGGACGACAGAGAACAGGCGAGAGGTGAGGACCAGGATCCGCCTGGCAGATGGAACCAGGAAGGAGATCAACCAAGCGATAGCAGTCACAGTGCGCCTGGATCAGCAAGAAACACAGGTATCTCTTCTTATACTCCCCACGGTATTAGACGACTTCATCTTGGGACTCGACTTCCTCTGTGGCATCCGCGCAAGGATCCACTGCGGACGGGCATATCTACAGCTGAAGTTGCAGTAGAAACCCGCCGGGACGATACCATCATGCACCGCCCAGCCACGCCCACGGTCTGTCACGTTTGCGAACTCCACTGCCATCCGAGACCAGCCGCTGACCAACACCCCACAGCCAACCACGAACCATCCAACCGCAGCGACAACAAAGCCCTACCAGACAAGATCAAGCAAAAACCAAAGGACTACGCCACCACAACAGGACACGAAGAAAGCTACGACGGAACGAACTGCGACACCGATGGAACCAACCATGGCCAGTTCCCCAGCACGAACCCCGACACCAACAGGACAACGCAACAAAACGAAGACTTTGGCAGAGACAGCTACGGCTCCACTGGATCAATCCAGGGCCAGCTCGTCGAACCAGGAGTCACCAACAGGTCACAGCAGGAAGCAAAGGACTTGGGCAGAGACAGCTACGGCTCCACTGGATCAATCCAGGGCCAGCTCGTCGAACCAGGAGTCACCAACAGGACACAGCAGGAAACAAAGGACTTGGGCAGAGACAGCTACGGCTCCACTGGATCAATCCAGGGCCAGCTCGTCGAACCAGGAGTCACCAAAAGGACACAGCAGGAAACAAAGGACTTGGGCAGAGACAGCTACGGCTCCACTGGATCAATCCAGGGCCAGCTCGTCGAACCAGGAGTCACCAACAGGACACAGCAGGAAGCAAGGGACTTGGGCAGAGACAGCTCCGGCTCCACTGGATCAATACAGGGCCAGCTCGTCGAACCAGGAGTCACCAACAGGACACAGCAGGAAGCAAGGGACTTGGGCAGAGACAGCTCCGGCTCCACTGGATCAATTCAGGGCCAGCTCGTCGAACCAGGAGTCACCAACAGGACACAGCAGGAAGCAGGGGACTTGGGCAGAGACAGCTCCGGCTCCACTGGATCAATCCAGGGCCAGCTCGTCGAACCAGGAGTCACCAACAGGACACAGAAAGGAAGCAAGGGACTTGGGCAGAGACAGCTCCGGCTCCACTGGATCAATCCAGGGCCAGCTCGTCGAACCAGGAGTCACCAACAGGACACAGCAGGAAGCAAGAGACTTGGGCAGAGACAGAGCCGGCTCCACTGGATCAATACAGGGCCAGCTCGGCGAACCAGGAGTCACCAACAGGACACGGCAGAAAGCAGAAAACTTCGGCAGAGATAGCCTCGGCGCCGCTGGACCAACCCAGGGCCAGCTCGTCGAACCAGGAGTCACCAACAGGACACGGCAGAAAGCAGAAAACTACCCAGGGCCAGCTCATCGAACCGGGAGTCAGCAACAGGACCCAGGAATCACCAGAATACTCCAGCAAAGATAGCTGCGGCACCGCGGGACCACTCCAGGGCCAGCTCATCGAACCGATAGTCACCACGGAGTAACCCAGCACGACAGACATCACGCCAGCCACGAACCCCGACACCACAGGACGACATCAGAGAGCCCTCGACGACGGACTACCAACTGGAGCCATTAGCCGACGCCGAAATAGCCCGGGAACGAAACCCGTTTCGCCCAGCCGACTCGGATGACGACGAGAACGCGATCTTGGCCGCCATTACCGCCCTGGAACTGGAGGACCTATCGCCGTGGCAGCAAGAAAATACCCAGCAGGCATCACAGACGCAGAGCAGGACCTACAACCTACGCCGACGCGAATGGAGACCCACGATCGGGACGCTCGTGATGCTACGCCAACATCACCTGTCCAAAGCGGCGGACAACTTCGCTGCCAAACTGGCTCGCCCCGCAAGTGGAAACCGCGTCCACACTCAGTAAGATAGCTTAACTCCCCTTAAGGGATTAGAGTAAGAAATAGCCAGAAACTAGAAAATGCACCGATCAGGGAAACCCAGGGCACAGGACACATCAGTAGCACAGGGCAGGATCTAACCAAACAAGGTTTCTTCCCCCCACCAGATCCGACATGGACAACCCAAGGACGAGCGACGCACAGCCTCTAGAGGCAGAGGATGGCAGGGAGGGGCATCCTAGGGGTGCGTCGCCGCCCAGCTCAAGGCAACCACGGTCCACGACCGGCCAGGCCCGACCGTCCCACGATCCACCCCACGGGCGCGCTTTCGCCACGAGCGGCTCTCCCCTTAGGTCCTCACACAACAAATTTTGCTGTGGGGAAGGACCGGGCCCTGGACAGACTGAGAAGCTGTACCTCGGCCTGAGAATTTCCTTACAAGGTTCATCAGAAACTGTCTACCGTGTATACTACACTCGATGCCTAAAACAATCCATAACAGAACTCTCCATAGTATCCCAAAGTCGTGTGTTCCTTTTCATACCCTACACGTTGATCATTTGGGTCCGTTGCCGAGTATTAGATCTAAGCGAAAACACCTCCTTGTGGTAATAGATGCATTCACTAAGTTTGTCAAATTGTTCCCGGTTAATAGTACCAGCACGCGGGAAGCGAAGGATGCCTTAAGTAAATATTTTGATTTCTATAGTCGCCCTACTAGGATAATATCAGATCGTGGGACCTGTTTCACCTCGTTAGAGTTCTCTAGTTTACTGCTGGAGAGAGGGATAGAGCACATTAAGGTAGCTACTGGTGCACCGCAGGCGAATGGCCAAGTGGAGCGAGTGAATCCTGTTCTTACTCCTATGTTAGGAAAACTGTCAGAGCCCCTTGAGCAAGCCGATTGGTATAGGTTGATGAGCAAGGTAGAGCACGCCATTAATAACTCCGTTAACAGCAGTACGAAAAAGACACCTAGCACATTGTTATTTGGAATACCCCAGAAAGGACCCGTTGTAGATGAATTAACCGAATACCTAGAGGAGAAGTTAGCGTCAGAACTTAGAGAGTTGGAAACTATAAGAGAAATAGCAAGTGAGAACATACGGTTGTCGCAGAAAAAAAATGAGAAGATGTATGCCCATAAACATAGAGCCCCATTAAAGTATGAACCTGGTGACTATGTAGCAGTCCGGCATGTGGACACAACACCGGGGATCAATAAGAAGTTCGCACCAAAGTATCGAGGACCGTACAGGATCAATAGAGTATTGGATAATGATCGTTATGAGGTTGTCTACATTGAGGACTGTCAGTTGACGCAAATGCCATTCCGAAGTATACTAGAACCAGCAAGGCTTAAACCCTGGGTAGAGTGTAAGGATAAAACCATGGTCTCATGTTGTTAATCGATGAAGTAGTATGTTAAGTAAGACAATACCGAATAAGAAATGTTTAACCAACTGTATGCCTTAGTGTGTAGATCGTGGGCGATCTGTAGTCAGGTTGCCCGAATGTAAGATATGAATATTAGTTTATAAGATTTGAATATTAGTTTAAGAGTTAGTCATCGATAGTATTATAAGAAATACCAATGTACTCGATATATCGATACTTGTCCTCGACAAAACGTCGAGGACAAGTATCGATATGCCAACACACATTAATTGATATACGACAATGAAGACAGAAGAACATATAATAAAACCGTGCTATTAAAAGTTTACAATAGTTTTCTTTTATTATATTTATTGACGATCCCGAGTCCGCGATACCTCTTAAGTATACCCGATACTCAAAATTGGGGTATATTAGATTTGTGGTGAAAATGGATGTGTGTAACGTCCAGAAGGAATCGTTTCCGACCCCATAAAGTATATATATTCTTGATCAGCATCAATAGCCGAGTCGATTAAGCCATGTCTGTCTGTCCGTCTGTCCGTCCGTCCGTCTGTCCGTCTGTCCGTCCCCTTCAGCGCCTAGTGCTCAAAGACTATAAGAGCTAGAGCAACGATGTTTTGGATCCAGACTTCTGTGATATGTCACTGCTACAAAAATATTTCAAAACTTTGCCCCGCCCACTTCCGCCCCCACAAAGGACGAAAATCTGTGGCATCCACAATTTCGACGATACGAGAAAACTAAAAACGCAGACCCGTGGAAGATGACTATATCTTACAGAGTGCAAAATCTGAACCAGATCGTATAATTATTATAGCCTGAATCACGAAAACAATTTCACTCTTTCTCGCTCTGCCTCACTCTAACACACAGGTTTCATGGTCGGTTTTGCCAATTGCAAAATATGAGTTCAAGGATCTCAGAACCCATAAGAGCTAGAGCAACCAAATTTGGTATCCACACTCCTGTGATATCGGACCTTGACCGTTTTGTGTCAAAATTTCGCCGAACCCCCTTCCGCCCCCGCAAAGGACGAAAAACTGGGGCAACCACAAAACTCAGAGATTATTAAGGCTAGAGTAACTTAATTTGGTATCCGCACTTCTGTTAGATCTCACTATAAAACGTATATCTCACAATTTCGCCCCACCCCCTTCCGCCCACACAAAGGACGAGAATCTGTTGCATCCACAATATTGCAGATTCGAGAAAACTAAAAACGCAGAATCATAGAGAATGACCATATCTATCAGATTGCTGAATTTGGATCAGATCGGATCATGTTTGTAGCCAAAAGCAACAAATCAATTTGCAGTGGCTACGCAGCGCCCGACGTCACGCTCAGACTGATTTTCTGTCTCTCTCGCACGCACTCTTTGTCGTTTCGTTTAATATTAGCGGCGTCTGCCGGAGGAGAGCCATACTGACTAAGTATCGGGTATAAATGTAGAGTTGCGGTGTTCCCAGCAACTCACAACGTTCCCCCTCGTTTTTTATACCCGATACTCAAAATGAGTATTGGGGTATATTAGATTTGTGGTAAAAGTGGATGTGTGTAACGTCCAGAAGGAATCGTTTCCGACCCTATAAAGTATATATATTCTTGATCAGCATCAATAGCCGAGTCGATTAAGCCATGTCTGTCTGTCCGTCTGTCCGTCCGTCCGTCTGTCCGTCTGTCCGTCCCCTTCACCGCCTAGTGCTCAAAGACTATAAGAGCTAGAGCAACGATGTTTTGGATCCAGACTTCTGTGATATGTCACTGCTACAAAAATATTTCAAAACTTTGCCCCGCCCACTTCCGCCCCCACAAAGGACGAAAATCTGTGGCATCCACAATTTCGACGATACGAGAAAACTAAAAACGCAGACCCGTGGAAGATGACTATATCTTACAGAGTGCAAAATCTGAACCAGATCGTATAATTATTATAGCCTGAATCACGAAAACAATTTCACTCTTTCTCGCTCTGTCTCACTCTAACACACAGGTTTCATGGTCGGTTTTGCCAATTGCAAAATATGAGTTCAAGGATCTCAGAACCCATAAGAGCTAGAGCAACCAAATTTGGTATCCACACTCCTGTGATATCGGACCTTGACCGTTTAGTGTCAAAATTTCGCCGCACCCCCTTCCGCCCCGCAAAGGACGAAAAACTGGGGCCACAAATCTCAGAGACTATTAAGGCTAGAGTAACTTAATTTGGTATCCGAACTTCTGTTAGATCTCACTATAAAACGTATATCTCACAATTTCGCCCCACCCCCTTCCGCCCCCACAAAGGACGAGAATCTGTTGCATCCACAATATTGCAGATTCGAGAAAACTAAAAACGCAGAATCATAGAGAATGACCATATCTATCAGACTGCTGAGTCTGGATCAGATCAGATAATTTTTATAGCCAACAGGAACAAATCAATTTGCAGTGGCTACGCAGCGCCCGACGTCACGCACAGACTGATTTTCTGTCTCTCTCGCACGCACTCTTTGTCGTTTCGTTTAATATTAGCGCCGTCTGCCGGAGGAGAGCCATACTGACTTAGTATCGGGTATATCTGTAGAGTTGCGGTGTCCGCAGCAACTCACAACGTTCCCCCTCGTTTCCTTTTGTTTTGAATAAACAGCCGGTGTTTTCCTAACTAAATTCTAATTATACTTCCTTACCAGACAACAATCTGGAAACCTATTCTATTACGCGAGTGCATGCCTTTTGATTTGTGTTAAAACATTATTGTTGAGACAACGAGCTTTTTCGCTGACTATGATTGTTCAATAATTTCACAAATTATTAATTTCCGAAAACGTTATAAATTTTATTATAGGTATTTTGTGTGTTGAGGGTGGCCGAAGATGCCAGAGCCTTTTACAATAGTATTAGAGTGACACACTTGGATGAGGCAAGCGAGCAGATCTCGAGCCAAAGTAATAGATTGGGGACAAAAGGGTCTGTTCTCCAACTATATCAAGCGGTAACTGCTAGAGCAGGCGCAGCTGCTGACGGCTTAGCGACGGCATAGGAAAGAAAAGATAACAAGAGCGAGCATAGATAAGAATAGATGATTAAATGAGAGCATGTTGCTGAGCGAGCATAGATAAAGCTACGCTTACGTTACGTTAGTTTAGTATAATGACCAAAATAGAAAAGAAAGTGAATTGATAGGCAATAAAACAATGGTATAAAATTTACACTCGGGCTTCGCCCGAACATACTCCCCCCGTGGAAGGATCCATGCCTTTCACCTCATCTCGTAGAGGCAATAGACATAGTTTTGCAAGTGCTCTTCGGCTAACACCTGTAGCCATCCTGATCAAGGCGACTCGAGATACGCCATCAGCTCCTGGGATGAGCTCGAGGATTCTCGCTAGAGGCCACTTCAGAGGAGGGAAGTTCTCGTCCTTAACAAGAACGACATCATTGACGTGAAGCTCAGGATTCCGGGTGCGCCACTTCGTTCTTTCTTGAAGACTGGTTAAATACGATTGGCGCCAGCGAGACCAAAAGATTTGCTGAAGCTGTGTGACCTTCTGCCAACGGTCCAAGCGATCGACGTTTAAATGAACCAAGTCAGGCTCCAAGAAGGTTGTGATAGGGGCGCCAACTAGAAAATGGCTGGGCGTGAGTACATCGAGATCTGCAGGGTTCTCTGAAAGAGGAAACAATGGCCTTGAATTAATGATTGCACAGATATTGCACGCGAGAGTGCGCAGCTCATCAAATCCAAGAAGCGAGGATCCGAGGGCACGTCGAAGATGATGCTTAGCAAGCTTGACTGACGCCTCCCACAATCCTCCAAAATGTGGCGATCTAGGAGGAATGAAACGCCAATCGATGCAATCGTTGAGAAAAGCTTGATGCACGGCTTCTTGATGACTGTCGCTTAGGAATAGCGACTTAAGTTCCGCCAGTTCGTTCCGCGCTCCAACAAAATTTGTGGCATTATCTGACCAAATACGAATCGGTCTTCCACGGGTGCAAATGAAACGGCGAAGAGCAGAGAGGAACGCAGATGTTGTAAGATCCTTCACAAGCTCGATGTGAACCGCCTTGGTGGAGAAGCATATAAAAATGCTCATGTAGCACTTTAGTGGGGGCCGGTTTCGAACTTCTGATTTATACAGGAACGGACCGCAATAGTCCACGCCGGTAACTAAAAATGCACGAGATTCGCTGACTCTGTCCACCGGAAGATCTGCCATTATTTGCTCGAGAGTTCGAGGCTTCACTCTAAAGCATCTGACACACTTTTGGATTACGTGTGCTACGGTCTTTCGGCCACCGATTGGCCAGTACGTTTGACGAATGATGGCTAATAGCGACTGGGGTCCAGCGTGAAGGTGCTTTTCGTGTAAGTGCCGTATCAGAGCAGAAGTGATGGAATGATTCTTGGGCAATATTATGGGATGCCGTGCTTCAAAGTCCAAGGTAGAGTTTTTAAGACGCCCTCCAACTCGAAGCAAACCGCAATCATCTAAAAATGGCGCAAGAGAGGCGATCGAGCTTGAAGCCTTGATGTCCTTTCGCGTTTCCAGGGCTCTTATTTCAGTGGATAGACGAGATTGTTGAGTAAGACGAATAAGCAGTTCGGTTCCCAAACGCAAGTCCTCCACAGTTATTCCAGACTTTCGTCGATGAATGAATTTGCATACATACGCAAAAATTCGTTGCATTTTGGGGAAGGAATTTACAAACTTTGATTCTTCCACCAAATATCTTGACGCGCAGTTTGTAATTAGTATGGTTTTTCGTGCCTCCAAAACCGGCTCTGGAAGAGCAGGTGTACTTGGCCATTGATCCTTACTGGCTGTCAAGTATGTAGGTCCATACTTCCAAAGATGAGAATTGATGAGCTCAGCTGGTAATGATCCTCGAGAAAGCATATCGGCAGGGTTTAGATCAGTTGGCACGTGCAGCCAAGACATTCCAGATGTGAGTTCCTGAATAACAGAAAGTCTATTAGCGACAAATACATTGAAGTTGGATGGTTGATTCTTGATCCAAGCCAAAACGACTGTGGAGTCACACCAGCAATAATAAGAGCACTTGAAGTTCATCAAAGACACTTCATGCATAAGCTGAGCGAGTAGCGCTGCACCACATAATTCCAACTTGGGTATTGTGATAGTCTTCAGTGGCGCTACACGAGATCTGGAAGATAGAAGATTTGCCTTGACTCCATTGTCGCCTTGCGAAACAGCGTAGATGCAAGCTCCATAAGCACTCATGCTGGCATCACAAAATCCATGCATTTCAAGGTTGCTGCTTCGAAGGAAAGATAGGCGCGGGAAAGAAATTTGTTGCATAGAGTCAAACTGCTGAATAAAGTTGATCCAAGTTGTGCGTAAGGAGACTGGCAGACTTTCATCCCAATGAAGCTTTTCTTTCCACAGCTGCTGTAGAAATATTTTTGCTTTAGTAATAACTGGCCCTATAAGTCCGAGTGGATCATAAAATCGTGCAATAGTTGACAATACAACTCGCTTAGTTGGTTTCGAAGGGACTTGATTGGGACAGAATGAAAATAATAGCTCATCCGAAGTGGGATTCCATGCTAAACCTAGCGTCTTGGTTACATCGCTGCCATCAGTAAATTTAACAAATGTTTCCCTATCTTCATGGGGTGTTTGATCGAGTACATATGTATCGTTGGAACACCATTTTCTGATCTTGAAATTTCCTTTGGCTAATAGTCCTGACACCTGGCGAATTATTTCCAGCACCTCATTTGTAGTATCTCCCCCCGTTAGCAAATCATCCACGTAAAAGTCCCGCAGCACAACTTCAGAGCCAATTGGATATGACGAACTCTCGTCTGCCGCTAGTTGGTGCATAGAACGGACGGCCAGAAATGCTGCTGGTTTCGTTCCATAGGTCACGGTATCCAGCTTGAATGTCCTTAGCTCCTCGAGGGGTGAGTCACGCCACAGTATGCACTGCAGAAAACTATCTTGGGGCGAGACACGGACGCATCTATACATTTTACAAATGTCACCAGTCAATGCTATACGAAAGGTACGAAATCGAAGAAGAGTCGTAACTAACTTTGGCTGAATTGTTGGGCCTGACATCAATATATCGTTGAGGGAATATCCTGTAGATGTACAAGCGGATCCGTCGAAAACTACTCGGAGTTTTGTGGTGGTTTTGTCTTCTCTTAAGACGCAGTGATGAGGAAGAAAAAATTTGCATTGTTTAAGTGCGTCACTTTTGACAGGGGACATGTGATTCAAATCGACGTATTCCTTTATAAATGCGGCGTATTGGGCCTTGAGAAGCGGTTTGCGAACCAACTTGCGCTCTAGATTGAGAAATCTGCGATAGGCTTGTTGATAAGAATCTCCAAGAAGACTGTCACTCAGCTTTAAAGGCAATTGAACGCAATATTCGCCACTTGGAAGCCGACCGCAATGTTTTTTGAAATGTTCCTCGCAAGCAATTTCCTCCTTTGTTGCTTCTGTAGCGGGACCGTGGCAGTTTTCCACTTCCCAGAACCTTCGCACTAGCTCATCCAAACCAACGGTAGGCGTTTGACTCAATTCCGTCGAACTAGAGGCAGCTAGGAGCACTGAGCTGCGGGAGTACTGACCTCCACCTGTGACAACCCAGCCGAGACGGGTTTTTTGTATTATAGGAAGTCCCCTCTCCAATTTGATCTGTCCAACGCATAAAATGTCGTAAAATAAGCTGGCTCCAATAAGTACATCGATGCGCTGAGATTTGTTAAAGTGTGGGTCAGCAAGGCTGATATTGGATGGCATTTCCCATTTGGATACATCAAATGAAGAAGCAGGCTGGTTTCCTGTAATACGTGGAGCAACGAGAGCTGTGAGACTCGTGAAGTAATCGGAAGTCCTGGATTGAATGACCAAATTAACTGAACCTTCCGTGTGAAATGCAGAATCAGCGCCGATACCCGATACTGATACCGACCCTTTGGCTCGTTTCAGCTGAAGCCTCTGAGCAAAGCGAGAGGTTATTAAATTAATCTGAGAGCCTGAATCCAGAAGAGCCCGACAAGGAAGAAGATCACCAACTCGACTCTTTATCATAATGACTGTCGTGGCTAGAAGCACTACGTCTGAGCTAAGATTCTGAGCAGGAGGCGAGCATGGTGATGAAGCGGCAACAAGAGAACTTGAAAGATTGGGGCCTGGGCATAAGTCTGTCTGAATAGGAGACGTAGTAGCGTTTGCAGGTTCCGTGTTAACTGACGTAGGCAGCGGATTGTTGATATGTAAAAGGGTATGATGCTTTTCACCGCATGTGCGACAAGAGCCTGAACTGCAGGAGGTATTCCGATGTCCCTTCTTCAAACAGTTGAAGCAAACTCTAAGCTTCCTTGCCTCTCTAAGACGCAAAGATGGCGAAAGGTTTCCAAAGCGAGTGCAGCTGTAAATGTTATGCCCTTTATTATCACAGAACACGCATTCCAATACGATTGTATTTGTAGCAACAAGACTGTGTTTTGAATGAGTGATTCGTTTATGTTTTCCAACCTGACTGCTATGGATTTGAATCAACATAGCTTGATCCATGGTCTCCATGGCTTGACATCTCCTCTCCAAAAAAGCCGAAAAATGGTCCCATGTTGGTATGACGTTAGGGGGCGACAGCTCCTCCCATTTGGTCCTGGTATCAGAGTCGAGATACTTGTATGTGGAGTGAACGATGATGCATCCAGCTATTTCCTCCATGGTACCCATCGATCTAAGCGCTCTCATGTGAGAATGAAGCTTGTCCGATAAAGTACGTAGCTTTGTAGTTGACCCATCTTCAACCTTCTCATGCCTCAGAATCTCAGCGACGTGTGCCTGAAAGATTAAACGTTTATTATTGAAACGATTGTTTAAAATGTCCAATGCAATATCATAATTGCTCTCCGATACTTCCAAAGAGCGAACAGCCTCCAGGGCAGGTTCATCCAAACATGAGCGCAGGTGCTGGAACTTCTCAATCTTTGATAGAAAGGGCTCCTGATCTATTACTGTGCTAAACATCGAGTAAAAGTCTGCCCACTCAGTATAACCTCCACGGAAAGTGGGAAGTTTAATGTCAGGAATATGATATCGTGACCGTACAGTTCCGGAGGCAGTAACGTTGAGCTCGGGTCGTATCGTTGAGTGATGCGGCATGTTCTGGGTAGTCCTGCGGAGTGCTGAGCGAATACGAACTTCGATTTCCATCGCCAAATCGTCAAAATTGTTGCTTAAGTCGCTGCCAATTTCGCTTACATCAAGCTCTTCTAAATTAGAATGAGTAACATTAAATGAGTCGGACATTTTTTCCAAGAATTTTAAATGAACACTTAGCGCATCTTCACTGATTGGGTTGTTTTCATCATTCAATATCGTCTCTCGAAGTGAAACGGCTTTGTTGTATATTGAGAGTGCCTTTAGTTTGTAAAAAGACACCCTGTTTTCCGGCACGTCATTAGACTCATCCATTTTCGACAGGCAGCAGCGAGCAAAGCACAAAGAAGAATCGAAGAACCAACCGTTTGATTTTTTTTGGTATGCAAGCGCAAGTGCAGCGAACCCGAAGCCGCTAATGCACGTAGCTGTATTAGTGCTTGTAAGCAAGCGCGCGACGAAATGGGAACTAACCGCTTCGCGTTCGAACAGTTATGTTTAGCGGATAATTTTCACTGTTTATAATTGTTTATTTCCAAATTGTTACTGACGATCACGTCGGGGTCACCAAATGTTGAGACAACGAGCTTTTTCGCTGACTATGATTGTTCAATAATTTCACAAATTATTAATTTCCGAAAACGTTATAAATTTTATTATAGGTATTTTGTGTGTTGAGGGTGGCCGAAGATGCCAGAGCCTTTTACAATAGTATTAGAGTGACACACTTGGATGAGGCAAGCGAGCAGATCTCGAGCCAAAGTAATAGATTGGGGACAAAAGGGTCTGTTCTCCAACTATATCAAGCGGTAACTGCTAGAGCAGGCGCAGCTGCTGACGGCTTAGCGACGGCATAGGAAAGAAAAGATAACAAGAGCGAGCATAGATAAGAATAGATGATTAAATGAGAGCATGTTGCTGAGCGAGCATAGATAAAGCTACGCTTACGTTACGTTAGTTTAGTATAATGACCAAAATAGAAAAGAAAGTGAATTGATAGGCAATAAAACAATGGTATAAAATTTACACTCGGGCTTCGCCCGAACAATTATTTAACTTTTTATTTTTCGGCGTCGGCTTGTGCTTGTGCTCTCTGTTCAGTAGCTCTCGCTATAACCGCTCTCCACTCTGCTCTCTTTTTTTACCAATTCCGCTTTGAGCGTTGTCTGGCACATTGGACTGATACCAATTTGTTTTGCAAACAATTGTAAATAAATAATAATAAAATGGAATACGCTGTGGTCTGTGCCAAAAAAACCAGTAAGAAGCAGATCACCCACGATCAGCCGAATGTCCCCTGCTGGCTCTGCGACAGCGTAGTGCACGCAAAATGCGCTGGATTTTCTGGCCTCGTGAGTGATGCTATAGCCAAACGTAATGGCTTGCATTACAGTTGCGAGGCATGCCGAGCGGTGGAGAAAGACATGGTATCTTTCATGAGGCAGACGCGGAGTGGCTTTAAGGAGCTGACCGTTGGTTTCAAAAACCAATACGATCGGCTCCTAGCCATGGAGGCTCAGTTTAGCGGTTTAAAACTGCTGAATGAGTCTCTGAGGCGCAAAAAGGTCACTCCGCGGGATCTGCAAGTGCCAACCGTCACTCAGCCGTGCACCGCCGAAAAACTGACTCCGACCACTCCAAGTGTGCAGCAGTTGATCTCGATCGCCAGCTGCTGGCGAATCAGATTCGGTAGCCGAATTCATCGCCTCGGAGAATGTGCAGCCAAGTACGTCTGCAGCATCCGTGTCCGTGGTGTCCGCAAGTTCGCTAGTTGTCCCGTCTATCCCGATCCCACCAGTAAATAGACGTTCCGGACCTCCGGATATTGCCACCACAGGTACTAGACCTGTGGTGACTAAACCACTGGTGGGAGTCCCACCAAAACGAGAAGTTTTTGTTTCACGGCTGGCCCCTGACCTCACATCTAATGATGTAATTGCTTTTATTCTCTTATGCCAGGGAGATAGCCTCGTTTAAGATAAGCATGTCCCCAACTCAATTTGACGCCATTTGATCCGCCAAATTTTCGCCGGAGCATTTGGTGGTGAAGGAGTTTAAGGCTAAGAAGAAGAATGGGCCCCCCCATATCCCTTCCAAATCTTTCCAGTGTGCCACCCTCAACCTCAGCTTCCTCTTCCTCAACTTCCCGTCTTGTTTCCACCTTTCCAAAAAACTAACTTCTCTTTTAGTAACCTATCAGAATGTAAGAGGCTTGCGTAGTAACCTCAGCATTCTTTTCCGGGATAGTGTTGCATTTGCTTCCCACGTTATTGTGTTTACTGAAACCTGGTTAAAGCCGGACATTCTTAGTTCCGAGGTTTTGGCAGGTCGGTACACAACTTTTAGAAAGGACCGTTTGTCTCGACGTGCAGGAGGGGTTCTAATTGCAGTGGACTCTTACTTCACCTCAGAACACTTCACAGTCCAAGTTCAACAGGAACTGGAATTCCTGTGTGTAAAACTGATTCTTCCCGCTTTCGCTATATTCATTACTTGCTCGTATATCCCACCTTTTTCGGATATCTCATTTTATGAGCAGCACTTGTCCGCTTTAACCGCTGTTTCTTCCTCGCTATCTGATAAAGATCGTATGATAGTTCTTGGTGACTTCAACTTGCCAGGAACTGCTCGGTCTTCGGTAAACGAGTCTAGTATCCTAGTGCCCATGTCACGTCATGACTCAAGTCTCTGTCCCTGTCTCAAGTCAATCATGTTATAAAGAGGTGGTCAAAGGAATTTGACGACACCTATATAACAAAGACTCTCTATACCTCGCTTGTTCGTCCGATCTTAGAATACGGCTCCTGTGTATGGTGCCCTCAGTACAAAGTACACCAGGACCGTATAGAATCAGTACAGAAAAACTTTTTACTCTTTGCTCTGCGGGGCCTTAACTGGGTTGCGGGTGTAAGACTCCCATCTTACTCTAGTAGACCACTATTAGTAAACCTCCCATCCTTAGTTAGATATTTATGCACAACTTGATCAGGGGTGACATAGACAGCCCTGATCTGTTGAGCCGCAGAAACTTCACGATTCCTATTAGACTGACTAGAAATTTTATACCGTTGTTCCTTCCACTTTGTAGATCGAATTATTCCTTGCATGAACCGTTTAGGGTCTTATTTATTTGTATTTGTATTTATTTGTATATATATTCCTAACGCGACAGTATTCCTACTTTATGTTAAAGCGCTAGTCACATGGAGTTCACATATATATGTAGTTGTATGCTTTAATCAGAATGATTTTCTTATTCTAACATTTTTGGTATGACTAATATTTTTATTATTATGACTAATATTTGTATTATTAATTCTAATTTTTTTTTATTTATTTATTTATTTTTTTTTATTATTATTTTTTATTATTATTATTATTATTTATTTTTATTTACTTATTTATTTATTTTTATTTATTTATTTATTTATTTTTTTTTTTTATGGGTTTATCAAGTGTTTTTCTAGTTTATCCCTAAATTGCGTTGCTCTACTAATATTTTTAATATTGAAAGGTAACTCATTCCGTAACCGAATAGCATTTGTTAAAAATTGTTTTCCTGAATTGGCAAGTTTGTACCTTATGGTTACCAGATTCAACGTTCTATTTGATGAAGAAATGGTTAATTTATCATATAAGTAGCTCGGCTGTCTGGTATAGATTATTCGATGTAGAAAAATAATTGTTCTGTACCCTATCCATGTCTTTAAATCCATTTTGAATATTTGTCTTGCTAAGATTGAGATATGATCGGTTCGTCTCTTATTATATATGTAGCGGGCAATGTTGTTAAATGTTACTTTTAGTTTTTTTTGAGATTCAGCGTCACAATTTCCAAATATTTCAATACCATAGAATAAGGTGGGTGTCAAATATGTCTTAGCTATCATTAGTTTGAGTATATCTGGCAGGTATTTTTGTGTTGGTGCGAGTTTTCTTAGTAGACTATATGTTCTACCAGTAGCTTTCACTACTTGGCTACTCCAAGAAAGCGTATTGTTAAATGTTAATCCTAAGTTTTCCACCTGATCTACGTAATTAATTTGTTTTCCTTCGATTTCAAGTTTTGGATAGGCCATCGTATTTAGTTGCTTCTTGTATATAATTACACATTTACATTTATCTGGATTAAGTGCCAGACCGTTACGCTTCGCCCAGCTACTCACATTGAGCAAATCACTGTTACGCACACTTATACACTCATCAATTTTACTCAATGGACGACTAACATACATTTGGACGTCATCCGCATACATATGACTTTTACAATTTAACAGGACGTCTGGCAGGTCATTCACATATAATGAGAACAAAAGCGGCCCAAGAACTGAACCTTGAGGCACACCACGTGCAGTGCTCATCATTGAAGAAATTCTACTTCCACTTACCACTACCTGTCTTCTATCCGTTAAATACGATTTTAATAGCTTTATAGCTACCTTACTAAAATTGAAAAAGTTAACTAATTTACTTAATAAGATTTCGTGGTTAACCGTGTCAAATGCTTTACTGAAGTCAAGTAGTACTAACAGCGTCACATTTCCTTCATCTTGTGTTAATCTAATGTCTGCCGTTATATTTACTATTGCCGTAGTACAGCTTCTTTGTCTTCTGTAACCTGACTGTTTGTCACTTAGTAGTGCATTGTTATCTAGAAAAGTTCGAATTTGTTGTGACATTAATTGTTCAAGGACTTTTGACAAAAACGATAGAATTGATATAGGTCTATATTCATTTTTTCCTTTAGGGACCGGTGTTATTTTCGCAAGCTTCCATGTACTTGGAAATATTGATTTTGTTAAGACAGTATTGCAAATATAAGTCACATGTGGTAATATTTTCGGAAGTAAGATTTTTAGATTAGATTATTATCACAGGAACTATTCGGTATATTGTCAAGATAATGATTATATGCTACTTCAGGTACCCCGTTTATCACAAATTTTCTATTTAATTCATCTATGTCTACGTCAATTTTGGTGTTATTTGTCCTCTTCCCTATTCCCAAGTCTTTGAGCTCCCTCCATGTCCTTCTTGTTAATATTGCACTTTGAAACCTTACAGAATAAAAAGATTTTTTAGCTGTCAGTATTAATAGGTTGGTATTTTTCCTTAAAGTTTTAAATTCTTGATACTGACCAGACGTTCTGTAGCGTTTCCATTTCAATACATTGATTGTACCATGGATTTTTCTTTTGTGCAATCTTTAATTTACGCAGTGGTACGAATTTTTCATAAAGACATGTTATGTGAGCTCGTAGTTGTTCTATTTGAGAATTAACATCATCCATGTCAAATATTATATTCCAGTCATATGTATTGAATTCGTCATTAAGTTTGCTAATGTCAATGCTCTTAAAATTCCGGTACCATATGTCGTCGTCAATCTTTTTATACCCGATACTCAAAATGAGTATTGGGGTATATTAGATTTGTGGTAAAAGTGTATGTGTGTAACGTCCAGAAGGAATCGTTTCCGACCCCATAAAGTATATATATTCTTGATCAGCATCAATAGCCGAGTCGATTGCGCCATGTCTGTCTGTCCGTCTGTCCGTCTGTCCGTCCGTCCGTCTGTTCCTCCGTCCGTCTGTCCGTCCGTCTGTCCGTTCAAGGATCTCAGAACCCATAAGAGCTAGAGCAACCAAATTTGGTATCCACACTGCTGTGATATCGGACCTTGACCGTTTTGTGTCAAAATTTCGCCACACCCCCTTCCGCCCCCGCAAAGGACGAAAATCTGAGGCAACCACAAATCTCAGAGACTATTAAGGCTAGAGTAACCAAATTTGGTATCCGCACTTCTGTTAGATTTCACTATAAAACGTATATCTCAGAATTTCGCCCCACCCCCATCCGCCCACACAAAGGACGAAAATCTGTTGCATCCACAATATTGCAGATTCGAGAAAACTAGAAACGCAGAATCATAGAGAATGACGATATCTATCCGGTTGCTGAATTTGGATCAGATCAGATAATTTTTGTAGCCAAAAGGAACAAATTAATTTTCACTGGCTACGCAGCGCCCGACGTCACGCTCAGACTGATTTTCTGTCTCTCTCGCACGCACTCTTTGTCGTGTCGTTAAATATTAGCGGCGTCTGCCGGAGGAGACCCATACTGACTTAGTATCGGGTATAACTGTAGAGTTGCGGTGTCCGTGCGTTCGATTTCATGGATTTTTCTCGACTCCTTTTATATATTAAAACAATTTCTTCTATGCCTACCTTACCTACGGTGGCAAAGCGGGGCGAATTCGCCAAGAGCGAGAGAGCGAGCTTTTATTGCGCTCCCGCTTTGCCCTAGCCTAACTTACACTAGACTTCATGAAATACTATCCTAATAACAATTATTATTATTCAAATGGCGCTACAAAGGGCAAAAAGTGTTTTAAGTGCGGAAAGGAAGGGCATTTTAAATCGGAATGCCGTGCTAAAAGCAAGCAGGAAGGAGCAAACAACATGGGCGCAAACAGTAAAAGCGGGGAAAGATTGGGTACAATGCTTTGCGTTACCGAATATGCCAAAGTGGAACCAGAAAAATATGTACCAATCCTAAGTTTAGCTAATCCAAATGACCAGATGTAAAATGCATGGTGCATAGACAGTGACGCACCGGCACATATGTATATGTTGTGACAAGGAACGCTTTGTGTCGTTCACGGAAGATAATCAAAAAGTATTTTTAGCCGGCGGCAAATCACTTATTGCTGAAGGGCATGGAACTGTTCCAGTAAAGTTCGGTGATAGATCCGTTACGCTGGAAAATGTTATCTTGGTACCAGATTTGCAGTACAATTTTATATCGGTCACAAAACTATTAAAACATGGAAAAAAAGTTGTGTTTGAGAAAAATCAAGCGATGATTTTTGAAAACGAAATAATAGTTATAAAGGCACATCTGGAAAATGGATTGTTTATGGTTCAGGACAATCAGGAAAAGTGTATGAACATTGCAAATGTTGAGGCAGATGCATTCAAATGGCACAATAGGTTCGGCCATGTACATTTTGACGCATTAAAGGAAATGGTTAACAAGGAGATGGTAATAGGTCTCAAGGGCATATACAAGCCAAAACAAGTGTGTGCAACATGCGCAAAAAGTAAAATTGGCGTGCAACCATTTCAATGGAGCACAAACAGGTCAAAGGGCGTACTAGACTTAATACATACTGATGTATGCGGTCCAATGCAAAAGCAGTCAATGGGAGGCAATCGATATTTTGCCACATTTATTGATGATTGTTCAAGATATGTATCAGTAAGTTTCCTAAAAACCAAAGATCAGGTTTTCGAGGCTTTTAAAGAATTTAAAAGTCAAGTTGAGTGCCAAACGTTTTTGACAATTACCTAAACCAATAACGGAGTTGCAGAAAGGGCCAACAGAACATTGGTAGAAATGGCAAGAAGTATGCTGCTGCATGCTGGGTTGAGTGAATGCTATTGGGCAGAAGCGATTCGAACTATATATAACCACGTATTTACGAAATAGAGTGGCAAGCAACTGCTTGAGCGGGGTGACACCTTTTGAAATATGGACAGGTAGAAAGCCAATGGTATCGCATTTAAGAGTTTTTGGCTCAGTAGCGATTGCTCTAGATAAAACAAAGAAATCAAAGTTCGCACAGAAAGGCTTAGAGTATATAATGGTGGGCTACTCCGATACGGCCAAAGCATACCGTTTGGTCAGTAAAGAAACCAGGAAACTCGTAGAGAGTAGGGATGTCATTTTTGTAGAACCTGAAGGGGGCAAACTAGATGCATCATGTTCCAATGACATGGCATCAATTGAGGTTCAACAAAACCAGGACGCTGAACCCGAAATGGATAGCGAGCAATTTAAAGATCCAGAAAATGAGCCAGAAAATCAGGAGGAGATTAGGTCTAGTAATGACATTCTTGTAATTCCAGAACCAATAAGAGGACCAGGACGCCCAACCATAGTACGGACGGGCAAACCAGGACGACCAAGGAAGCAGTATCATATGCTTAATGCGATACTGGCAGCAGACGTACAAGTTCCACAAAACTACGCACAAGCTGAACGGTCTACTGAAGGCGAGATATGGAAAGAATCAATGAAGGACGAGTACGAATCTCTCGTGAAGAACGGCACGTGGTCGCTTACTAAATTGCCTAGCGGGAAAAAGTCCATTGGATGCCGATGGGTTTACGCAGTTAAGTCCAATCCGGATGGAAGCGTGAACAGGCTCAAATCACGTCTGGTGGCGAAAGGTTGTAGCCAACGCTACGGGATCGACTACAAGGAAACATTTGCACCAGTTGTACGCCACGCAACTATCAGGTTGATAATTGCACTTTCAGTCGAACATGGTCTCCACCTACATCAAATGGATGTTGTCACGGCGTATCTCAACGGCGAATTGGAAGATGAGGTTTTTATGAGACAACCTGAGGGCTTCATCAGCGAAGTTCACCCAAATCACGTTTTTAGGCTTCACAAAAGTATATATGGCCTAAAACAATCAGGAAGAGTGTGGAACTCTACGTTAGATGCAACGCTGAGACGCATTGGTTTTATACCGACTGTCAACGAACCCTGTCTGTATTGTAAGCCAGGTAAAAATATGTGTCTAATAGCTGTCTACGTAGATGACATTATTTTGGCGTGTAAAGACCTCGATGATATATCTGATATCAAGATAAAAATCGCAGCAGAATTTGATGTGGTTGACATCGGGCCTATGCAATACTTTTTAGGTATTGAGGTGAAACGTGAAGGCAGTACGGGTGCGATTTCAATCAGCCAACGGAAGTATATTAGAGAGTGCCTCAAACAGTACAATTTGAAAGATTGTCGACAGACGTCCACGCCTCTTGAAGCTGGTTACCAGGTGGCATGCAGCAAAGAGGACTGCCGCAGGTCGTTCCAAAAGCTAATTGGAGAGTTATCTTATCTTGCTGTTATGACTCGTCCGGACATTGCGCATTCGGTGAACAAATTAGCACAACGTAACAAGGATCCTCATTCCGATATTTGGCAAAAACTATCGACTGGGAGATATACTACACAAAGCAAGGAAAGGCAATTGAGTGTTTTGTTGATGCAGATTGGGCAAGTGATATGACAAACCGAAAGTCATTCACTGGCTATGTGGGAATGTTGGCAGGAGGAGCGGTTTCTTGGGAGTCAAGAAACCAATCGACGGTTGCCCTCAGTTCCACGGAGGCAGAGTACATAGCCTTATCATCTGTAGCAAAAGAGGCGATATACTTTCGCAGCCTACTGATTGACTTGAAGATGATGTCCAAAGAGTCAGCTATTCAGATGTACGGCGACAACATTGGAGCACAGCAGCTTGCTAGAAACCCCATGTTTCATGCACGTACAAAGCACATCGACGTCAAGATACATCATATTCGAGAGGTTCTCAAGAGAGGTGAAGTCGACATTGCGTATCTGCCACCCGATGAGATGATAGCAGATGTCCTCACTAAGAACTTAGCCAAAGTTTAGCACCATAAATTTGTATTCGCATTTGGTTTAAAAGATAGTTTATAAGTGCTTGACATGTTATCGAATATTAGTTAAGTATATTTAAAGTTTGTAAACATGCGTTGTGTTGAGGAGGAGTGTTAAAAGCGACCGCCTCGATAATTAGATATTGATCTCTAACAACACTGCGCATGTGCCCTGCTGCATATCGATGTTTTCATATCGATGTTCCTTCGGCGTCAGTCTCTTGCGTATGTTACTCGGAAGCACATATAATTCTGTATACTGATCTTCTGCTGTCTTACAAATAAAATAACTTTAACAAAATAATAAACTTTTCATGACTCAGGGGAATAAAAGAAAGAAGCGAGCACCATTTGAGTTTATGGGCTCACTTTATCATATATTGTTTGGGATAATGGACGCCGAAGATAGGGAAACGTTTGAAGGACATATGAAAAATGTATTAGAAAAATAAAACACAACCTAGATGATTTAATTAAGAAATAAACATCATTAGTAGAGTCAACGGTAAATATCCTCAAAAGAACTACCGAGGAAATAAATTTGAACTTTACAAGTATGAGCGCTAGAGTAGAAAACATAACGGGAGCATTAAGGGAAAGTTTTTATGTGTACAAAGAATCTATAAATTTCTTTATGGTAACAAATCAACTAAGCTCCTTGATTGAAGAGTGCGACAAAATTGAATCAGCAGTTATCAGCAGTATCTACTGATAGATATCCCAGATAGATATAGATCCAAATATTTTAAAACCTATACAGCTAAAGGGAGAAATAGCAACTTGTTATAAACATTGTTGCTTTGAGGAAAAAGAACAGGAACAGAATTAAAGGAAATTTACAGCCCATTAACAGCGGAAGGGATTTTTTTTTTGATAACAAATTAATTCTGAACGTGAAGATTCCCCTGTTTGGTAGGCATGCATCCCATTTATTTAGGATAATTCCTATGCCGGATGAGCATGAACAAGAATTGGTCAAGGTAGATTTGAGCTCCAGGTATTTAGTATATAACTTCGGAATTGATACCTATCATTCGATGACTGAAGGTACTTTGAACAAATGCCAAAAATGGCAAACAAATACAGGAGTATGCGAAGGTAATTGGCCTTGGAGCAATGCCAATGATAGTGCTTGTGAGATAGCTCCTTTCAAACCAAAAGGTAATTCAAATTGCATGTATAGGAAGATAGCAGAGACAAGATCATTTTGGGTCGAATTAGAAAGGCAGGGTAGTTGGCTCTTCAAAGTTCCAGTAAACACTAATGCTAGAATTCAATGTAGTAACTCAAATCAAGAACTAATTGATCTTCCACAAGAAGGAATTTTAACAATAATAAAAGGTTGTACTGTGCGAACCGATGACAAAATACTAGTAGATCATAATAGTATTCTGTAGTATGCTGTATGCCAAATAAGCATATGCCCAAAGCATTTTAGTGTATACAATATGTCAAGTGTCACGCTCATAAACATAAAGACACTTTGTCAGTCCCTTGTATGTGGACTGGCCTGCTGCGTGAGAACTGCAGTGTCAGCAATATATTCCAAGTGGCCAAATGAGCATTCCAATGTTCATATATGCCTTCTGCATATACATTCTTACTAACATAAATATACACATACATATGGCATGCTACATGATCCCGTTCTGCCGCTGCTCTTAGCGACAGAACTCAACCAAGAATATTATGTACTTTTAGGCTAAAGAAGTTTATGAAGAATATATATCAGAAGTAGGAAAGATGTTGGACCACGAGTCTAAAGTTGCGGACTCAACCGCAACTCTCTTTGTATATTTGGCCGCCGAGAAGGCCACCAAGAGCAAGATGTAGCTGGTTTGCTGCCACTCAACAACACTAGCAGCAGCAGCAGTAACATGCGGAAGCGCAAGCAGAAGCAGCAAGCATATAATCAACAACCTCATGCAGACACAACCACTCCAACTTCAACCATCCTTCCTCCATCGATCTTTAGTTTGCCATCATATCTATTAATATTATATCGATTATATATTTATATCGATTAAATTAACCTTTGTTCTTTGATTTGTATCATTTATCTTACCCTCCCTTTGCACACACACACAACTACTTTGTATACATGAAAAAAAAGAACCAAAGGCAACCAAGAAGATATATCAGTTGAGGTTATTAAATCAAAAATAATCGGCACAATTTTGTACAAAGTACAAGACGAAACTACTATATCCGGAATCATTACCAAGCTGAAAAGTAACGTAAAAGTAGAATCTTCTGACGTACTCAAAGCTAAATTGGCAAATACTAAACAAAAGGGCAAAACAGCATCACAATATACAACAGAAATCAACAATTTGCGAAAGCAATTGGAAGCATCATATATTAATGATGGTGTTAAGCTATTAAGCGTTTTTAATAACAATTTGTTGCAATTTGAAGTTAATGAAAGTCGAGAGGTTGTTTATAATTCACAATTTATTTGCATATGTAAACCAACTTATCGCGTATGTACATATGGGAATGATTGGGCGAACGATTGATGCGAGGACGTTAATCTAATAGCTGCGACGATTAGCTCAAGACTGCCCATGCAAGGGCTGACGGGCCAATCTGCCGGGCCCTATGCAGCAAGCTTAGACGCGAGCGAGAACGTATGATAGCCCGAGAGCGTTAGAGCTGCTCGGGGATGCTGTTAAGCCGAGTCCGAGAGATTGCGACATAAGGAGACAAAAGAATTCCGCTGCATGCGCATATGCGCTAAACTAGGCTTCGCAGTGCGCCACTTTGAGCGCTGCTGCAGTGACGTTATGTACTCCTCCTTCCACCGGGACCAAAAGAGCTGCTGCAGGTACGAAACGCGCTGCCAGCCGTCCAGACGATCGAAGTTTAGCTGCGTGACGTCAGGCTCAGCGAACGAAGCAGGAGGGCCACCATTCAAGAAATGCGCTGGAGTTAGAACATCTAGATCGGCAGGGCTCTCTGAAATTGAAACTAAAGGTCTTGAATTAATCACTGCCGTGATGTGGCACAACAGCGTCCGCAGCTCGTCAAATCCAAGAACCGACTTGCCTATCGCACGGTAGAAGTGGTACTTGGCCGTCTTCAGTGCAGCCTCCCATAGACCACCAAAATGAGGGGAGCGCCGAGGAATGAAATGCCAGTCTATAGCCTCGACCAAGCAAAAATCCAGCATCGCCTTCTGATGGTCATCGCTGAGGACCAGGCGCTTTAATTCCATCAGCTCATTCTTAGCGCCGACAAAATTGGTTGCGTTGTCTGACCAAATTTGCCGCGGCTTTCGTCTGGTACATATGAAGCGCTTTAGTCCATGTAGAAAAGCAACTGTGGATAAGTCCTTTATAAGCTCCGGATGAGCCTTGGTAGCGAAACAAATGAAGACGCAGACGTAGCACTTGATTGGAGCCTTGTTGCGTGCCTCCGGTTTGTAGAAAAACGGCCCACAGAAGTCCACGCCTGTGATCTCAAAGGCATGAGAACCATCGAGCCGCTCCTTTGGAAGATCCGCCATAATATGCTCCAATACCCTGGGCTTCAGTCGAAAGCATCTTACGCACTTGTTTACTGCCTTGTTTACCGTCTTCCTCCCCCCAATAGGCCAATATTGGGATCGAATTAGTCCAAGCAAAGCTCGAGGACCAGCGTGCAGATTCCGCTCATGAAAATGGGAGATTATTGCAAGAGTCAGTGGATGGCTGCTGGGCAAGATGATTGGATGACGGCCATGAAAATCCAACGAAGAGTTTTTCAGTCGACCATCTACCCTGAGAAGTCCCAACTGATCCATGAATGGCGATAACGATGCGGTTGAGCTCGATGAGGAGACTGCTCCCCTTGCCCGCAGTGACTTCATGTCCTCCCATAGCTGAGTACGCTGGACTAGTCGTAGCAATACCTGGGTTCCATGTTCAATGTCTGAGACCGTGAGTCCGGGGCGCCGAATTCGGTTGCAAAACTTGTGAATGTATCCGAAAACGCGTTGCAAAGAAGCAAATGAATTCGCATACTTGGAATCAGCAATAATGTCCATGTCCATGTAGGGCGATTTGACCAGAAGAGCCTTCCGACGAAGTTCAAGGGCTGGCTTATCAGGTAGCACAGTGGGTGGCCAGTCATCTGAGGAGCCGCAAAGAAATGAAGGACCATGAGCCCAAAGAGGTGACTCATTCAGATCAGTCGGATGAGCCCCTCGAGACAGAATGTCGGCTGGGTTTAAAGCTGTGGGAACATAGCGCCATTCCATTTTTTCGGTCATTTCCTGAATCGTTGACACTCTATTTGCAACAAAAATATTAAATCTTGACGGCTCGTCCCGAATCCAAGAGAGCGCAACGGCAGAATCACACCAACAGTAACACCTTCCCTTGAATACATTCATTCCAGCTATCTCAGATATGAGCCTAGCCAGCAACTCCGCTCCACAAAGCTCCAACTTTGGTACTGTAAGTGTCTTCAAAGGAGCCACACGAGATTTGGCACAAAGTAAGTGACTGCTGGAATGCTGACCCTTGGACACGACATAAATGCATGCACCATAAGCCTCGATGCTGGCATCGCAAAATCTGTGAATTTCCAGCGTAGAGTCTGGAAGGAGTACAAGCCGAGGAAATTCAAGTCGACGAATCTGACCAAACCTGGTGCATATTTCCTGCCACTCGGTGTTTAGTGCGACTGGAAGGCTTTCATCCCAGGACAACTTCTCTTGGCACAAACGCTGGAGAAAGATTTTGAATTTAGTAATTACGGGACCAGCTAGTCCGAGTACGCGCTATGGATGACAAAACAGAGCGCCTGCAGGAATTCAAAGACGATTGAAGGGCCGAGAACGAAAATAATAGTAGATCAGAAACCGGATCCCACGCAAGTCCTAAAGTTTTAGTCACATGGCTGCCATCGTCGAACTTCAAAAATGTTTCCTTGTCCTCTTCCGGAACTCCATCCAGCACAGCAGGGACGTTCGAACACCATTTCCTCAATCTGAACTGACCTCTGGACAAAATTCCAGTAGCTTGCTCCCGAATTCGGATAGCCTCCTCTTGCGAGCTGGCTCCAAATATCAAGTCATCCACGTAGAAATTACGGCGAAGGATTTCAGCTCCAACTGGAAACGCCATCTGCTCGTCCATTGCCAACTTATGCATCGCTCGCACAGATAGATAGGAGGCAGGCTACGTCCCATAAGTAACGGTGTCCAATTGAAACACACGCAAGTCTTCTTCCCTGGAGTTTCTCCACAGAATACACTGCAAGTTGCTATCCTCGGTCGAGACTTTTACACAACGATACATCTTACAGATATCTCCCGTTATCGCAACGGCGTATGACCGAAATCGAGCAAGAATATGAAACAGTTTGGGTTGGATTACGGGACCAGCCATTAAAACGTGGTTCAGGGAATATCCAGATAAGGTTGAAGCGGATCCATCAAAAACGACCCGAAGCTTGGTCGTAGAACTATCTTCCTTCATGACGCAATGGTGAGGCAAAAAATATCGGCAGTTGCTGATTGACTGGGTAGGAACCTGAGACATATGGCCTAAACCAAGGTACTCCTTTATAAATGCTGCATACTGAGATTTAACATCAGGGCGACGATCTAACTTTCTCTCAAGGGTCAGGAATCTTCTCCAAGGAGATCCAAATTATATTTTGCTGGCAGCCGAACACAATAATCGCCTTTATGTAGTCGACGGAAATTCTGCACAAAGTGTGCTTCACAATCTAGCTCTTCTTTGGTAGACTTTATTATTGGTTCGATGCAATTTTCTACCTCCCAAAACCTCCGAAGAAGCACCTCAAGCCAATCCTCTGGACTATTATCCTCAGCAGCTACGGCCCGAGCGCGAGAGACCATCAACGAAGAACCTTTTAAACGCGAACAACTTCCAGACACGACCCATCCCAAGCGCGTTTTCTGAATTGAAGGCAATCCTGGCAGTAGCTTGACCTGACCAACACACAGGAGCTCGAAAAACAGACTTGCGCCAATTAGCAGATCGATGCGCTGCGGCTTATAAAACTCCGGATCAGCTAGTGGTATGTTAGATGGAATGTTTCTCTTTTAAGTGTCAATTCCAAAGCTTAGCTGTCGATCGGTTATGCTAGAGGCTACAATGGCAGTGATGAGAGTTGAGTAATCCGATGAGCGAGAGTGCAGGCTAACGTTGACCGAAAATCCATCCGTGACGAAGCTAGAGTCGCCTATTCCCGAGACTGCAGTCGATGATTTCATTTTTCGAAGTTGAAGCTGATTCGCGAAACGAGAAGTTATTAGATGCAACTGGGAGCCGGAATCCAGCAACGCTCGGCAGGGATCTAAAACTCCGGAACGATTTTTGACTAAGGCCGTGGCCGTGGCAAGTAGAACAACACCATTACTGAGATCTTGGGCAATAAGGGCAGACGAGGTAGCCGCTGAAGTAGAGGGCTCAGTGGCATGCTCAGACGGCCCAGACTCAGACAGCGCAGACTGAGATGGAGTATTCGGCGCTGATTTCCCTTGGACTGCGGTATCTTCAGGGCTACCAAAATGAAGGAGGGTATGGTGTCTACTCCCGCAGGTACGACAGTTGCTCGAGGTACACTGAAGTAATCGATGCCCTGTTCTGAGACAATTTATACATAACGAAAGCCGCTTGGCTTCTTTATGGCGATTTGTGGGGGACAGCGCTTTAAACTTCTGACAGTATTGGACCTCGTGAGCACCATCGTTGCACGGCGCGCAGCGTGCTACGGTTTGGTTCGTTGTAACCAATGTGGACCTAGAATTATTATGCTTTCTACTTCTGCCCACCTGATTGCTCAACGCATAGCTTGCCATAGAAAAGTCCATCGTCTCCCATGATCTGCATCGCTACTCCAAGAACGAGGCCATAGATTCTCACGACGGAATTAAGTTGGCGAATGCGGGGTCGTTGAATCGTTCCTCCCACTTCTCTTGGCTCGCTGGATCCAGTTTTCGGAGAAGCTCCTGCACGATGATGCATCCTGCGATCTGCTCAGTGGTGCTCAAACCCTGTAGCGCGCGCATATGTGCATTGAATTTGTCTGAAAGCTCCCGAAGCATGACCACTGACCCAGGTTCCACAGCCTGAAGCGCCAAGATCTCAATGCCACAGCATAATTGCCATCTGAGATTTCCAGCGACCGAACAGTCTCCAATGGCCGCAGACAGGAACGCAAATGCTGGAGCTTTTCTATGTTTGTTAAGTCCGGATGGCTGTCGATGATGGTGGCAAACATTGAATAAAAGTCCGTCCAGTTCGCATACCTGCCGCTAAACTTGTCTACGGTGAGGTAGAAATTGCGAGCCGGCAAAATCAACCTTAGTGTTTCCTCCAGCCAAGGTAGAATCCAATTCCTCAAGCTCGCCGTGAAACACCTCAAATTGGCCGATCAACTTCTCGACTTGCTCTTGCTTTACCACGAGCATGTAGTGGTCACAGTCCAACGACTCATTCTGCCAATCGGTAGCTAACCTTTTCATTTTCTCGCATAATTCCGTTGACTTAAGCTTCAAAAAAGACACCCTGTTTTGCTCACTGGTCATTGGAATTTCGTTTGCAGCATTAATTTCCATGGTAGCGGCAGCGTTAGCCGAAAGACCAACGTCTCTAGCGGGAAGATGATCGCTAAGAGTAACACGAGCAATAGACGACGAGAACCGAGCCCAGCAAGCGAACAGCTATGTACGAACTGTATATACAAAGGCGACCGGTGTAAGAAACGTTTCTTGCGGGAAGATGACCGAAAAGAGAAGCGCAAGCCAATAGCTACGTGCACTACCGAATATGCAGGGGAGGCCGGTGTATATATGTATGGATAACTTATGTGGTCGATGACACTGGTTGAGATGGCAATTAGTTTAGATCTTTGAATGCTATATTTGTTTGTGATTGCACTGATAGATTATTTATTGCACAAACACGTCGGGGTCACCAAATGTTAAGCTATTAAGCGTTTTTAATAACTGTTGCAATTTTAAGTTAATGAAAGTCGAGAAGCTGTTTATAATTCACAATTTATTTGCATATGTAAACCAACTTATCGCGTATGTACATATGGGAATGATTGGGCGAACGATTGATGCGAGGATGTTAATCTAATAGCTGCGACGATTAGCTCAAGACTGCCCATGCAAGGGCTGACGGGCCAATCTGCCGGGCCCTATGCAGCAAGCTTAGACGCGAGCGAGAGCGTATGATAGCCCGAGAGCGTTAGAGCTGCTCGGGGATGCTGTTAAGCCGAGTCCGAGAGATTGCGACATAAGGAGACGAAAGAATTCCGCTGCATGCGCATATGCGGTAGCAAATGATCTTTGTAGTGGGGGCATTGGAAACGACAACACCAAAATGCATTTCCTTTGGGCCGCACCACTGGCAATAATTTAAAATATTTAAGCTGCTTGACCCGACGGATGGCTTAGACCCATCAAATGCAGAAAAATTCTCCACAAAGGAATCAATAACTGCAATGCCACGAAATTGTGAGCATGAAAAGTTGAAAATGATATTGGAAGCAGGTAACTTCGTTACTTTCAATGATGTAATGGGTAAATTCTAGTGCAATATTATTTCAACGAGGCCGCAACAATAGAGGAGGTAGTTATCCACCGCAAAGAGGTAGAGGCAATGGCCGCGGTAACTACAATTCCTATAACAATAGCAATAGTTACAACAATAAGAGAAACAACTATAGAGGTGGACGAAGTTATAACAGAGGTAAATAAAAAAATAAACAGAGGTAAACTCAAGAGTAAATAATAAAATATATACAGTTAACTTAAGTCTCAATAATTTCATATCATTCAAAAATGTAGCAAATAAAAAAATAACATTTTTGTTCGATACAGGTGCAGATATTTCAATTATAAAAGAAAATTCTGATGTCTTTCACGACATCCAAATCAATACAATTATATACATTCGAGGCATAGGTGAAGAAGTAATAAACTCCAAAGGACTAGCCTCAATTGAACTCCAAACAGACAAATACATTATTCCATAAAAATTTCATCTACTTAATCCAGACTAGTAGTTCTCGTACTAATTCAGCACTTCTACCAGCAAGATCCCAAGTGATACGCAAAATCACAGAAGAAAACATTTTAATTCCCAATGAGGAAATTAAATTAAATTATGTTGCAAACACGATTGCAACAGCCCAGAATGCCTTCGTCCGATTCTTAAATGCAACAGATACATGCCAAATAGTAAGCATTAATAATTTAAAATTTGAATCACTTTCGAACTACGAGGTGGTTCAAAATCTCAAAGACAATAGAAAAGAGTCTGGAATTAATAAATTAATGAAACATTTTCCAACTTTGTTTAAGAAGAAATATGCACCCAGTATAGCGATGTGTTCGGGCTTGAAAGCGAACCAATCACAACGAACAATTTCTGTTGAGGAACGTTTAACAAGTCCATCGCTAAGCGAAGAACCATCGCCAGAAGAAAAGAAGAAGAGAATGGATGAGACGAAAATTTGTATACACACATATTCTTACAGCCGCTGCGACGGCATTTTTCAGTACCAAATAGACATCGAACTGGACAAGAACAAAATAAATACAGTCCACTAGAATCAAATCCGTCGAGCATATTATTCACGAACATTCTTTGGTCCTTCGAGCCGGATTCTTGAACAGTTTTGTGTGCATTGGTGTTCATTGAAAATTGTTTACAATGGAACAATTAAAGTCATTGGTAAAAGCCCGTGGCAGACTCAAGGCCATTATCACACGCGCATTGGCTTGGGCTGAACGGGATTAACCAACTACAACGGTGCAGGTCACCTCACGGATGGAACTGCTCCAATCGGCTTGGAAAGAGTTCTCACAAACTTGGAGATTCCATAGCCCTTCTCGAACACGTGGATGGGTATGGGGATCCAGAGGAAGACAATGCACTTTACGAGGAAAAGTATCTATTGACACATGCAATGATTTTGGAGAAAAAGGGGTTAGTACAACCAACTACAACTGCAACGATCAATGGGGATGGCAGCAGAGATCTTCATCTAAACAACGACGCAGTACTCTGCCTGCTACAACAGCAACAACAGCTATTTGAACAGTTAGCTGCAAACCAGAACACGACGAACATGTCTATGCGTGCTGCTGGAGAGAGCGAGAGCGTCGAGTTTAGAGGCGCGGTAAATTCGAATTCTGCAGTTGGTGCGGTCACACCAATACAGAGCGAATTGCCAAAAATTCAAATCAAACGGTTCGCTGGCAGCTACACAGAGTGGCGAGCATTTCAGGATATCTATGAAAGTACAATTCATAACAAGCAGCATTTGACGAACACACAGAAGTTTCATCATTTGAAAACACGACATTTGGCGATCACGAACACTGCTTACAACACTGCATGGGAGCGTCTCAAGGAAAGGTACAATCGGCCGAGGCCGAGGCGACGGTGCAAACGAAATTGTACGTGTGGACGCCGTAAATCAAACGGGACGCGACTGTTGGATTATATATCTAGCACTGGAAAAACTTGATGCCGACTCGAGGCGCAGTGCATTGAACGCAGTTTGAATAAAGACTTCTTCAAGTTTTTGGATGCTCGTTGCGAGGAATTGGAACTAAACAAAGCGGAGCCTGCGTCTGAAGGGAAAACAGTAACTCACGGGGACAAATCAAAAAGAATCACACACTCGATGGTGGCAGTTGAAGGCAGCAACTGCACCAAATGCCATTCGACAGAACAAATTCTGTATGGCTGTCAACAATTTTTGGAAATGACAGGTTTGCAAAGGCGCTCTTTTGTAAAAGATAAAAATCTATGCTATAACTGTTTGAAGCCTGGTCATTTGAGCAACAAGTGTAAATCAAAATACACATGTAAACAATGCAAAGGTCATCACCATTCACTACTCTATTTACCAGATACTACATCGGGTATTATCGGGACCTTTGCGCAAACAAAAGGGGAGAATCAGAGCAATTCAAACGCGCATTATAACACTTCGGTGACTTCAAGTCACATTGCCCAAGCAGAGGGCACACCATCGATTGTATGTGCGCAAGGCACTGCACAATCTACTCAAGCAAAAGGATTGAACAGAAGCACATTACCCACGGCCATGGCTTATGTTAAAAAGCAAATGGGGACTACATAACATGTCGCTCTTATTGGATACTGGCTCAGAACTCTCGTATATATCGGAACGTTGCATTCACGCTCTTGGGTTGGCACGTTCACAATCACGCATCCTGGTTTCGGGAATATCTTCAGTAAAAGCCGACACCACAAGGGGATTCAGCACACTTCACATCAAGTCCCGAATTTCTGAGGATTATTTGACTGTAAACGCCCATGTACTTGGCAGAATTACTTCATCAATGGGAAGGCAAAACATTGATGCATCGGCACTCGATGTGTTTAGTGATCTTCAATTGGCTGACACACACTTCTGACACACCAATTGACATACTATTGGGTAGCGAACACGTATGGTCTACACTTACAGGAAGGAAGATGTATGACAGCAAGGGCAATCTTATCGCCATTTCATCAATTTTTGGAAGGGCACTCATGACACCCCAAGCAAGCAACGAAATTTCACTAACAACAGCATTGGATATAGATGCTTCGCTCCAGAAATTTTGGGAGCTGGAGAACGTCTACTGCACGACCAAACATGAACCCGAAGATGAACAGGTCGAGAAACACTTTCTCACCACACACACTCGCGATGCAAATGGAAAGTATATCGTGGAGCTTCCATTCCACACCACACACCCTGAATTTGGAGATAGTCTACAAGGAGCTCTACAGCGTTTCAAAATGGTTGAACGTCGCTTGCAACAGAATGAGCAGCTACGAATACAATACATACATTTCATGCGAGAATATCAGACTTTGGGACACATGCGACAACTGCCAACGGAAAAAATCACCTCTGGGCAACATTTCAACTCCGAGTAGTTTTCACCCCCATCGACAATCCGCATGCAGCCTGCCGACGCTGCGGAGAAGCTGGACATTTTCTCGCGACTGCACCAACCCATCGATCCTCTTCTGTTGGGAATGCGGCAGGCGCGGAACGCACACCGTGGGCTGTTGCCGCCGGGACCCGTCGGGAAACGACTCGCGTCCCTAGCTGACACGGGAACAGCCGGGCACGACGCTTCCTCAGACGGCCGCATAATGGCGAGAGTGACCATCGGACGACGGCTCACGGAAGCCACGGTCGACACAGGGGCGTCCCGAAGCTTCATCAACGCCGACCTCGCCCGCAAACTCGGCCGCGATAACGACCTGCGAGCCGCATGCATCCCGATACGCCTAGCCGACGGCTCAGCGCGCGAGATAACTCAGATCTTGCTAGCGCGCGACAAACTAGACGAACAAGAGGTACAGATGCCACTCTTGGTACTACCCAACATGGTAGAGCAAGCCATCATAGGGATGGATTTCCTGTGCGCCATTGAAACCACAATACAATGCGGCACCACGCGCCTCCAACTCCAGGGCTCCCAACGCCCCATCCCAAATACGCCGATTATCACCGCCAGCCAAGTACACGCCCCCGGATCCACGAACTCGAGACCTCCGCCGCCAACGAATTCTCCGCCACTCCGAGTAGTTTTCGACGGGTCATTCCGCGACGCCAAGGGTAAGACTTTGAACGACTCTTTACAGTGCCGAGCATTCAACGCGATCTGTTTGCTATGTGCCTGCGCTTCAGAATGTACAAATTCGTATTCTCAGCGGATATTGTGAAAATGTTCCGCCAAATATGGGCCTGCAATAAGCATCGAGATTTTCCTCTGAAATCGTTTGGAGGGAAGATCCAACCGATCCAATCAAGCACTTTCAACTATGTACCGTCACCTACGGAACTTCATGTGCGCAATTCCTAGCGGTTCGGGTGTTGCAACAACTGGCTTCGGATCATCATCATGAATTTCCGAATGCTGCGAAAATCCTACTGGAAGATTTCTACGTTGACGCTGTTCTTACTGGATCCAACAGTGAGGATGAGCTACTGCGGAACTGGAACGAACTTATACAACTAATGTCCTGCGCCAAGCTAGAGCTCCGGAAATGGGTATCCAATACCAAAGGCATAACAGAGGAGGATACCGACACCTACACACAACCAACTCAATGGTGACCAGAAAAGGTTCTGGGACTCTACTGGCATCCTGGAAAGGACACGCTAACATACAATGTGGGTCTATCTGCAAATCCTAACTGCACAAAAAGACAAGTCTTGTCCGATGTTTCACGGATATTCGACCCACTTGGACTCTTGGCACCCGTCGTGGTTCAGTTCAAGATTCTTTTTCAGCGACTATGGTTACTCAATCTGGATTGGGATGATCCACTTCCAACAAAACTGGCGGACAATTGGGTGAACTGGCGCGCTGACCTCGACACATTGCAGCAGTTTCAACTACCACGTTTGGTTGTCAACGACTCAGACAACATCGAGTTGCACGGATTCTCCGATGCTTCTATCAAGGCATACGCGGCTGTAGTTTACAGCAGAGTAATACACGACGACGGCTCTTGTGGGGCGATTGTGGGGGACAGCGCTTTAAACTTCTGACAGTATTGGACCTCGTGAGCACCATCGTTGCACGGCGCGCAGCGTGCTACGGTTTGGTTCGTTGTAACCAATGTGGACCTAGAATTATTATGCTTTCTACTTCTGCCTACCTGATTGCTCAACGCATAGCTTGCCATAGAAAAGTCCATCGTCTCCCATGATCTGCATCGCTACTCCAAGAACGAGGCCATAGATTCTCACGACGGAATTAAGTTGGCGAATGCGGGGTCGTTGAATCGTTCCTCCCACTTCTCTTGGCTCGCTGGATCCAGTTTTCGGAGAAGCTCCTGCACGATGATGCATCCTGCGATCTGCTCAGTGGTGCTCAAACCCTGTAGCGCGCGCATATGTGAATTGAATTTGTCTGAAAGCTCCCGAAGCATGACCACTGACCCAGGTTGAAGCGCCAAGATCTCATTGATGTGGGCCTGAAAAACCA
Organism: Drosophila persimilis; assembly: GCF_003286085.1. Lineage (NCBI taxonomy): Eukaryota > Metazoa > Arthropoda > Insecta > Diptera > Drosophilidae > Drosophila > Drosophila persimilis. The sequence goes on from NW_020825481.1 coordinate 63,550, forward strand.
ATCACCGATTATTGAATCTGTTTTCCAACAAATCTAATGCCACAGCATAATTGCCATCTGAGATTTCCAGCGACCGAACAGTCTCCAATGGCCGCAGACAGGAACGCAAATGCTGGAGCTTTTCTATGTTTGTTAAGTCCGGATGGCTGTCGATGATGGTGGCAAACATTGAATAAAAGTCCGTCCAGTTCGCATACCTGCCGCTAAACTTGTCTACGGTGAGGTAGAAATTGCGAGCCGGCAAAATCAACCTTAGTGTTTCCTCCAGCCAAGGTAGAATGAAACGGCATGCGGCCGCTACTCTTAGCCTTTTCCCTCATAATCGCCGCCTTCAGCGAGCTTGCAAGTGACTCAAAAATGTCACACAAACCACTGTTAATTTCGCTTCGATCCAATTCCTCAAGCTCGCCGTGAAACACCTCAAATTTGCCGATCAACTTCTTGACTTGCTCTTGCTTTACCACGAGCATGTAGTGGTCACAGTCCAACGACTCATTCTGCCAATCGGTAGCTAACCTTTTCATTTTCTCGCATAATTCCGTTGACTTAAGCTTCAAAAAAGACACCCTGTTTTGCTCACTGGTCATTGGAATTTCGTTTGCAGCATTAATTTCCATGGTAGCGGCAGCGTTAGCCGAAAGACCAACGTCTCTAGCGGGAAGATGATCGCAAAGAGTAACACGAGCAATAGACGACGAGAACCGAGCCCAGCAAGCGAACAGCTATGTACGAACTGTATATACAAAGGCGACCGGTGTAAGAAACGTTTCTTGCGGGAAGATGACCGAAAAGAGAAGCGCAAGCCAATAGCTACGTGCACTACCGAATATGCAGGGGAGGCCGGTGTATATATGTATGGATAACTTATGTGGTCGATGAGACTGGTTGAGATGGCAATTAGTTTAGATCTTTGAATGCTATATTTGTTTGTGATTGCACTGATAGATTATTTATTGCACAATCACGTCGGGGTCACCAAATGTTAAGCTATTAAGCGTTTTTAATAACTGTTGCAATTTGAAGTTAATGAAAGTCGAGAAGCTGTTTATAATTCACAATTTATTTGCATATGTAAACCAACTTATCGCGTATGTACATATGGGAATGATTGGGCGAACGATTGATGCGAGGATGTTAATCTAATAGCTGCGACGATTAGCTCAAGACTGCCCATGCAAGGGCTGACGGGCCAATCTGCCGGGCCCTATGCAGCAAGCTTAGACGCGAGCGAGAGCGTATGATAGCCCGAGAGCGTTAGAGCTGCTCGGGGATGCTGTTAAGCCGAGTCCGAGAGATTGCGACATAAGGAGACGAAAGAATTCCGCTGCATGCGCATATGCGGTAGCAAATGATCTTTGTAGTGGGGGCATTGGAAACGACAACACCAAAATGCATTTCCTTTGGGCCGCACCACTGGCAATAATTTAAAATATTTAAGCTGCTTGACCCGACAGATGGCTTAGACCCATCAAATGCAGAAAAATTCTCCACAAAGGAATCAATAACTGCAATGCCACGAAATTGTGAGCATGAAAAGTTGAAAATGATATTGGAAGCAGGTAACTTGGTTACTTTCAATGATGTAATGGGTAAATTCTAGTGCAATATTATTTCAACGAGGCCGCAACAATAGAGGAGGTAGTTATCCACCGCAAAGAGGTAGAGGCAATGGCCGCGGTAACTACAATTCCTATAACAATAGCAATAGTTACAACAATAAGAGAAACAACTATAGAGGTGGACGAAGTTATAACAGAGGTAAATAAAAAAATAAACAGAGGTAAACTCAAGAGTAAATAATAAAATATATACAGTTAACTTAAGTCTCAATAATTTCATATCATTCAAAAATGTAGCAAATAAAAAAATAACATTTTTGTTCGATACAGGTGCAGATATTTCAATTATAAAAGAAAATTCTGATGTCTTTCACGACATCCAAATCAATACAATTATATACATTCGAGGCATAGGTGAAGAAGTAATAAACTCCAAAGGACTAGCCTCAATTGAACTCCAAACAGACAAATACATTATTCCATAAAAATTTCATCTACTTAATCCAGACTAGTAGTTCTCGTACTAATTCAGCACTTCTACCAGCAAGATCCCAAGTGATACGCAAAATCACAGAAGAAAACATTTTAATTCCCAATGAGGAAATTAAATTAAATTATGTTGCAAACACGATTGCAACAGCCCAGAATGCCTTCGTCCGATTCTTAAATGCAACAGATACATGCCAAATAGTAAGCATTAATAATTTAAAATTTGAATCACTTTCGAACTACGAGGTGGTTCAAAATCTCAAAGACAATAGAAAAGAGTCTGGAATTAATAAATTAATGAAACATTTTCCAACTTTGTATAAGAAGAAATATGCACCCAGTATAGCGATGTGTTCGGGCTTGAAAGCGAACCAATCACAACGAACAATTTCTGTTGAGGAACGTTTAACAAGTCCATCGCTAAGCGAAGAACCATCGCCAGAAGAAAAGAAGAAGAGAATGGATGAGACGAAAATTTGTATACACACATATTCTTACAGCCGCTGCGACGGCATTTTTCAGTACCAAATAGACATCGAACTGGACAAGAACAAAATAAATACAGTCCACTAGAATCAAATCCGTCGAGCATATTATTCACGAACATTCTTTGGTCCTTCGAGCCGGATTCTTGAACAGTTTTGTGTGCATTGGTGTTCATTGAAAATTGTTTACAATGGAACAATTAAAGTCATTGGTAAAAGCCCGTGGCAGACTCAAGGCCATTATCACACGCGTATTGGCTTGGGCTGAACGGGATTAACCAACTACAACGGTGCAGGTCACCTCACGGATGGAACTGCTCCAATCGGCTTGGAAAGAGTTCTCACAAACTTGGAGATTCCATAGCCCTTCTCGAACACGTGGATGGGTATGGGGATCCAGAGGAAGACAATGCACTTTACGAGGAAAAGTATCTATTGACACATGCAATGATTTTGGAGAAAAAGGGGTTAGTACAACCAACTACAACTGCAACGATCAATGGGGATGGCAGCAGAGATCTTCATCTAAACAACGACGCAGTACTCTGCCTGCTACAACAGCAACAACAGCTATTTGAACAGTTAGCTGCAAACCAGAACACGACGAACATGTCTATGCGTGCTGCTGGAGAGAGCGAGAGCGTCGAGTTTAGAGGCGCGGTAAATTCGAATTCTGCAGTTGGTGCGGTCACACCAATACAGAGCGAATTGCCAAAAATTCAAATCAAACGGTTCGCTAGCAGCTACACAGCGTGGCGAGCATTTCAGGATATCTATGAAAGTACAATTCATAACAAGCAGCATTTGACGAACACACAGAAGTTTCATCATTTGAAAACACGACATTTGGCGATCACGAACACTGCTTACAACACTGCATGGGAGCGTCTCAAGGAAAGGTACAATCGGCCGAGGCCGAGGCGACGGTGCAAACGAAATTGTACGTGTGGACGCCGTAAATCAAACGGGACGCGACTGTTGGATTATATATCTAGCACTGGAAAAACTTGATGCCGACTCGAGGCGCAGTGGATTGAACGCAGTTTGAATAAAGACTTCTTCAAGTTTTTGGATGCTCGTTGCGAGGAATTGGAACTAAACAAAGCGGAGCCTGCGTCTGAAGGGAAAACAGTAACTCACGGGGACAAATCAAAAAGAATCACACACTCGATGGTGGCAGTTGAAGGCAGCAACTGCACCAAATGCCATTCGACAGAACAAATTCTGTATGGCTGTCAACAATTTTTGGAAATGACAGGTTTGCAAAGGCGCTCTTTTGTAAAAGATAAAAATCTATGCTATAACTGTTTGAAGCCTGGTCATTTGAGCAACAAGTGTAAATCAAAATACACATGTAAACAATGCAAAGGTCATCACCATTCACTACTCTATTTACCAGATACTACATCGGGTATTATCGGGACCTTTGCGCAAACAAAAGGGGAGAATCAGAGCAATTCAAACGCGCATTATAACACTTCGGTGACTTCAAGTCACATTGCCCAAGCAGAGGGCACACCATCGATTGTATGTGCGCAAGGCACTGCACAATCTACTCAAGCAAAAGGATTGAACAGAAGCACATTACCCACGGCCATGGCTTATGTTAAAAAGCAAATGGGGACTACATAACATGTCGCTCTTATTGGATACTGGCTCAGAACTCTCGTATATATCGGAACGTTGCATTCACGCTCTTGGTTTCGGGAATATTTTCAGTAAAAGCCGACACCACAAGGGGATTCAGCACTGTAAAATGAAATGTTCAAATCCTTTTTGTTGGATCGTTGGGGCTCAACCCTCCGATCTGTTTTATTGTGATTTTTGTTCTGTATTTTACAATTGTGGTTTGGGCTTTTGTAAGCCAAAAGCCGCGGAGCTGCGCTGCCAGTGACGCCGGCAGCGGAGCGGCAGAACTATGTGTTCTTATCTCTTATATGTTAATATGTATATGCTCAGCGCTGTTGGCAGCGAGAGCGCGAGGGAAGATATATGTGTGTATGCATGTATATTAGTGCCGTCAAGTCATGGGAACATGCTGACGCTGCACTTGGGTCGCTCGAGGCATTCTTGAGTGAATCGTAATACGATCACCCAGAATGTCTGGGACTTTATTGTTACGTAAACACTGAAACAAAGTGTTACAGTGTGTATTCTTTAAGTACCGTCGGTACAGTGGGTATTCGAAATAATGAATACTTTACTTTACTTTAATATGAGCATACTACATCTCCCTCCTTTTGAAAAATAACGTAATATAATGAAGTTATTTTATTTTTAGCTTTTACTATATATGTATACGAGTTATGTATTCTTAAAAAGACAATTTATATATATATTTTTTTCTTTTTTAGTCAATTATTAGAATATTGAATTTTAATTAATATTGATAAAATTTAAAAGTTATTTGAATATAAATGCGGAATAGTATATTTTTATGGTTTATATTTATGTATGGCCATACTAAAAAATTATTAATAATTGCAAATCTTTAACCTATCCTTATGTACTTTCTGAGTTTTGTTTTTATTATCGGAGATTATGACGTTATCTCTTTCTCCGATACTTTCTACTCTATATGGTCCTATATATTTAAAATCTAGCTTATGTCCTGTTTCATTTTTCAATAAAACTTTATCTCCTACAGCTAAATTTAAATCTTTTAACTTTAAGTCATAGAGCTGTTTATTTTTAATTTTATGCTCCTCGAGCATAATCCTTGCTCGTTTATATGCTATTTCTAATCTATATTTACTCTCTTTAGAGTAATCATCTATGTTATATAGAGGTGCTATTCTATCTATAGTATTAAATTGAACTGGTAAGTTTGAAGTCTTACCGAAAACTAGCTCATATGGACAATAATCATGTGCCATAGAGGGGGTTGTATTAAAACAATATACGAAGTATTGCAGCCATACATCCCAATCTGATTTGTCAGCTGAGATGTATGAGCGTATGAACTCGTTAAATGTTCTGTGGCTTCGCTCCACGGTTCCTACAGTCTGGTGATGATGTGCAGTAGAAGTTATGTTTTTGATGTTTAGATTTTTACATAAGTCTTCAATTATTGAATTTTTATATTCTGTTCCCATGTCCGTAATGAACGTCTTCATTGGACCGTACTTTAGAATAAAATTTTCAAAAATAGCTTTAGCTACTGTATTTGCACTTTTGTTTCTAATAGGTATGGCAACAAGGTATTTTGTCAGGTCACATATTAAGGTGACTGCATATTCATTTCCTAGTTCTGATTTAGGAAGTGGACCGATCGTATCCACTATTACCCTATCAAAAGCCATGTATGGTGTTTCTGTAATAGTCAATGGAGTTATTGTGTGCTTGGTTACTTTAGCTTTTTGGCATTTTGGACATTTTCGTATGTAATTGGTTATTTCTTTAGTCATACCTTTCCAAAAATAATGTCTTTTGACCTTGGCCAAGGTTTTTGTTATGCCTGTATGTCCTCCTTGTATGGGATCATCATGTAATGTAGACAGTATTGCTTCTTTTTTTTTCATTTTTAATTAGGGTCACCGGCTACTCTTATTGTTCGTAATATTTTATTGCCCATATTTTTAAAATTATCCATTGAAATGTATTCAAAGATATTTTCCCACGGTGCCACTTTGAGTTGGCTGATTTTTTGTTTACCGGCTTGCGTTTCAAGCCTTTGGAAAAACTGACCTAAGTCAAGGGTTCCATTAGTATACAAATCGCTAACGTCATATCTTGCAGTAATTTTTTTTCCATGTTTGAAAAAACATAAATTATTATTTACATGCAAGGTCACTACTTTACGTACTTCGTCATTGTTGATGACTTCATATACGTTGGGCTTTGAAGCTTTTGTTAGAGATTGCCTAGGCAATTCTATTTTTTCTTTTCCTGCGCAGGATTTCTGTCTACTCTGTTGCCTGGTAGTGACTTTCAGGACTTTATTTGTTTTTTGTATGTTTTTCAGGTCTGTGATGGTTATTCTTGATAACGCATCTGCTACATGATTATCTTTACCCTTTAGATACTCGACTGTAAAGTCGTATTCTTCTAATTCGAGCCGCATGCGTGTGAGTTTTGAGCTAGGATTGACCATTGAAAATAGGTATGTTAGTGGTCTGTGATCCGTTTTTACTGTAAAGTGTTTACCATAGATATATGGTCGAAAATGGGTAATTGCCCAATGAATTGCTGCTAATTCCTGTTCTGTAGTACTTTTGTTACTTTCTCCGTTTGTGAATGAACGTGATGCATATGCTAATGGGAGTTGGAGTCCGTTATGGTTTTGAGTTAAAACCGCTCCACATGCTTGTTTACTAGCATCGGTGATTATGCAAAATTCTTTCTGAAAATCTGGGTACTGTAACAGAGTGGGTTCCATAAGTTTATCTTTTAAATATTGGAATGCATTTTGACATTCAGTTGACCACTCAAAGGGGACATTCTTTTTACATAATCTAGTTATGTGCCGGGAATAGTCGGCGAAGTTTTTAATAAAACGTCTATAATAATTGCAAAATGCAATAAATCGTCTAGCGCTGTCCGCATCATGTGGGACTGGATAGTTTTTGCTCTTTGCCTTTATAGGGGTTGTAGCTCATATTGCTCATATTTTTGAATTCGTTTGTTTCTCGTTACAATTGTTTTTGGTTTATACTTTTGTTCATTTAGAATTTGCCTTAAACATCTCTATGGTTATTTTTGTGGACGCTCCTCATCCATTATGGTCCGGTCCGAGACGGTTGTGCCTATCCTGTCCAGCCAGACTCGGACCGTACCGCAGTGCCACCGCCGGCCGTTCTCAGCGCGCAAGCCCCTTAGGGCGGAGGGCGACGAGGGGGCGCCGCTCACGAGAGCGTGCTGCTTGTGCTTTACCATCTGATGGACTGATGGACCGTATTGTCCATTGGCCATTGGCCGTGTTGGAAGTCGGCCTTGGCCTGACCCGGAGCTGGTGCTACCGATGCCCGTCTACCCACTGATGGCTGGGTCGGGGACGGAGAGGAGGCGGTTCCGTGTGGCACGGGGCTGAGGTGGGGACCTGGCGCGTCGGCGATTACACGAACGGGACACACACACCAATGCATTTTGAAGTTTTTATATTTTTTTTTGTACGATTTTTTTTCAGAGTTTTTGCAGTTGTCCTGATACATTATCTACTAGGTCACATTTAGGTTAGTCTTCCTTTTTTTTTTGTTTTAGTGTATTTTTTTTTATGTATTCTTTTTTTTTTTTGTTTTTTTTTTTTTTCATTGATATACTTTGGTCTGATATTCCTCCTTTGTCATTGCCAAGTCCTCTATGTTCGTTTTTAAACTCTATCTAAATTTTTTTTTTTTTTTTATTATTTGCTATTCATTTATTCTTTTCAATTATAAAAAAAATTACTAAAAAATCTTTTTTTTTTCTCATGGACACACATATCTATATACCCTTCCTTTTTTTTTTTTTTACTCTTTAAAATTTCATCAATATAAATTTTTTTTTTTTATATATATTTGATCAAAATGAAGGAAGAAAAAAAAATGTTAAGGGACATGTGATCGATTTACAGGTTTTTCATTATATAATTCAATATCGATCACATGGTTTTAGTAATAGCCTAACAGAGGTTAGTATTTTCAAGTTGCACTTTAAGGGTGCTTCAACTCGAGATAGAATATTATAATTATTGGCAATATGAGGCATGGCATTTCTGCAGCTCAATTGCGTTACTTCGCACCAGTGCGAAGTTGTTTATTGATTTCCTTGATGCGCTCTTGGCAGCGTTGTCGGTCCTCTTCATTTGTATATGTTTTTTCCAGGTCCCGCTCCAGACGTCGTTGTTGAAGCAGCCGTTTGATCCGGCCGCCCCTCTTTGTTTTCTTCCTTGGGCGTTTTTCTTGTCGTGCCCTGTACTCAGCTATTGTGAGTGGGCGTGGTCCATCGTTTGGATACACTTCTAATGCCTCTTGTAGGCTGAGTGCGTCCCTTTGCTCGGTAGGAGCATCGTCGGCGAAGTCTGGTGCATTTTCTGCTGCTGGAGTGGTTGTGTTACTGTCCATCGACGGTGCAAGGGGCGGTCCTATGCCACTCGCACTTATATTATTGGTCCTTGCTGGGTCTGGTGGGGCCGGTGCTGGTCTTCGCACAGGTTTTTATATTGCGTGTACGCTCTTTGTAGCGCGGGCTGTTATATCTCCTTGGGTATTATATATTCCTGGCCGCATTGTAGCCGCCAAATTTAAGGGTATAAATTATAATGCAACATGGGTTTGTGCGTAATATCGTCGGCAGTCGTGCATGGGTCTGGCGAAACGGCTGGTTTGGCTTTCTGCTGGGTTTTTTTTTTTTTCTTGGCACTGGCACTGGGGACAACACTGTTTCAATAGTTTTTCCAATTTTCTTTTGACTTGGTCCGATTTTTTAAAACAAAATCACATAGTATTATATTTTTTTTTTTTTTTCGGCCATTCTTTGTCTTTAAAAATTTTAACACTTTTTTTGAAAAAATTTCTCTCTTTTTTTTTCTCTCAATCCTTAGATTGATCCATCGCGTAGGACATATCGAGTCCTGTCACGGTCGCCATGTAAAATGAAATGTTCAAATCCTTTTTGTTGGATCGTTGGGGCTCAACCCTCCGATCTGTTTTATTGTGATTTTTGTTCTGTATTTTACAATTGTGGTTTGGGCTTTTGTAAGCCAAAAGCCGCGGAGCTGCGCTGCCAGTGACGCCGGCAGCGGAGCGGCAGAACTATGTGTTCTTATCTCTTATATGTTAATATGTATATGCTCAGCGCTGTTGGCAGCGAGAGCGCGAGGGAAGATATATGTGTGTATGCATGTATATTAGTGCCGTCAAGTCATGGGAACATGCTGACGCTGCACTTGGGTCGCTCGAGGCATTCTTGAGTGAATCGTAATACGATCACCCAGAATGTCTGGGACTTTATTGTTACGTAAACACTGAAACAAAGTGTTACAGTGTGTATTCTTTAAGTACCGTCGGTACAGTGGGTATTCGAAATAATGAATACTTTACTTTACTTTAATATGAGCATACTACAGCACACTTCACATCAAGTCCCGAATTTCTGAGGATTATTTGACTGTAAACGCCCATGTACTTGGCAGAATTACTTCATCAATGGCAAAACATTGATGCATCGGCACTCGATGTGTTTAGTGATCTTCAATTGGCTGACACACACTTCTGACACACCAATTGACATACTATTGGGTAGCGAACACGTATGGTCTACACTTACAGGAAGGAAGATGTATGACAGCAAGGGCAATCTTATCGCCATTTCATCAATTTTTGGAAGGGCACTCATGACACCCCAAGCAAGCAACGAAATTTCACTATCAACAGCATTGGATATAGATGCTTCGCTCCAGAAATTTTGGGAGCTGGAGAACGTCTACTGCACGACCAAACATGAACCCGAAGATGAACAGGTCGAGAAACACTTTCTCACCACACACACTCGCGATGCAAATGGAAAGTATATCGTGGAGCTTCCATTCCACACCACACACCCTGAATTTGGAGATACTCTACAAGGAGCTCTACAGCGTTTCAAAATGGTTGAACGTCGCTTGCAACAGAATGAGCAGCTACGAATACAATACATACATGCGAGAATATCAGACTTTGGGACACATGCGACAACTGCCAACGGAAAAAATCACCTCTGGGCAACATTTCAACTCCGAGTAGTTTTCACCCCCATCGACAATCCGCATGCAGCCTGCCGACGCTGCGGAGAAGCTGGACATTTTCTCGCGACTGCACCAACCCATCGATCCTCTTCTGTTGGGAATGCGGCAGGCGCGGAACGCACACCGTGGGCTGTTGCCGCCGGGACCCGTCGGGAAACGACTCGCGTCCCTAGCTGACACGGGAACAGCCGGGCACGACGCTTCCTCAGACAACCAACTAAGAAACCCGCTACAAGTACACGACGGCCGCATAATGGCGAGAGTGACCATCGGACGACGGCTCACGGAAGCCACGGTCGACACTGGGGCGTCCCGAAGCTTCATCAACGCCGACCTCGCCCGCAAACTCGGCCGCGATAACGACCTGCGAGCCGCATGCATCCCGATACGCCTAGCCGACGGCTCAGCGCGCGAGATAACTCAGATCTTGCTAGCGCGCGACAAACTAGACGAACAAGAGGTACAGATGCCACTCTTGGTACTACCCAACATGGTAGAGCAAGCCATCATAGGGATGGATTTCCTGTGCGCCATTGAAACCACAATACAATGCGGCACCACGCGCCTCCAACTCCAGGGCTCCCAACGCCCCATCCCAAATACGCCGATTATCACCGCCAGCCAAGTACACGCCCCCGGATCCACGAACTCGAGACCTCCGCCGCCAACGAATTCTCCGCCACTCCGAGTAGTTTTCGACGGGTCATCCGCGACGCCAAGGGTAAGACTTTGAACGACTCTTTACAGTGCCGAGCATTCAACGCGATCTGTTTGCTATGTGCCTGCGCTTCAGAATGTACAAATTCGTATTCTCAGCGGATATTGTGAAAATGTTCCGCCAAATATGGGCCTGCAATAAGCATCGAGATTTTCCTCTGAAATCGTTTGGAGGGAAGATCCAACCGATCCAATCAAGCACTTTCAACTATGTACCGTCACCTACGGAACTTCATGTGCGCAATTCCTAGCGGTTCGGGTGTTGCAACAACTGGCTTCGGATCATCATCATGAATTTCCGAATGCTGCGAAAATCCTACTGGAAGATTTCTACGTTGACGCTGTTCTTACTGGATCCAACAGTGAGGATGAGCTACTGCGGAACTGGAACGAACTTATACAACTAATGTCCTGCGCCAAGCTAGAGCTCGGGAAATGGGTATCCAATACCAAAGGCATAACAGAGGAGGATACCGACACCTACACACAACCAACTCAATGGTGACCAGAAAAGGTTCTGGGACTCTACTGGCATCCTGGAAAGGACACGCTAACATACAATGTGGGTCTATCTGCAAATCCTAACTGCACAAAAAGACAAGTCTTGTCCGATGTTTCACGGATATTCGACCCACTTGGACTCTTGGCACCCGTCGTGGTTCAGTTCAAGATTCTTTTTCAGCGACTATGGTTACTCAATCTGGATTGGGATGATCCACTTCCAACAAAACTGGCGGACAATTGGGTGAACTGGCGCGCTGACCTCGACACATTGCAGCAGTTTCAACTACCACGTTTGGTTGTCAACGACGCAGACAACATCGAGTTGCACGGATTCTCCGATGCTTCTATCAAGGCATACGCGGCTGTAGTTTACAGCAGAGTAATACACGACGACGGCTCTGTGTCCGTATCTTTAGTGGCTGCAAAGATCTAATCCAATGCGACTCTACAATTGTTTTATCGTGGTTATCATATGCACCAGCCCAGCTGAAGACGTTTGTTGGGAATCGAACCTCGGAAATTCTGGATTCCATTCCATGCCATGCTTGGCGTCATGTGGACTCCAAAACAAACCCAGCTGACTGTGCGTCCAGAGGCCTCATGGCTGCCGATCTCATCGACTTTCGGCTGTGGTGGACTGGTCCTTCATGGCTACGTGAACAACTCAAAGTTTTACGTTACTCTTTCGGAAACTGGCATACAAAACGAAGTCAAAACCAATTGTTTGTCTACATTGGCCGAATCACAATTGGATAATCCGCTGGAAGAACTAATAGCCCGAGTCTCCTCCTGGTGGAAGCTGGTGCAGACTATTGGTTATGTCCTTCTACTTGCTACTTGCCAAGAAGCCATGACGGAGCCGATCGCAGCTTGTGAAACTGTCACCAATCATTGACAAAGACAATCTACTCAGGGTCGGCAGACGATTGCATCACTCTCAATTGCCAGAAGAGGCGAAGCATCCAGTTTTGCTGCGAAAGACTCATCGCATCACGAAACTGATCTTGGAACACGAGCACCGGGTCAACCTCCACCCTGGTGTTTCTGCACTCTTCGTAATTGTTCGGCAAAGTTTCTGGATATTTGACGCACGTAACCTCGAACGCAAAATCACGCACGATTGTTTGGCTTGCTTTCGACAAAGACAGCATACATCACAGCAAAGAATGGCTGATCTACCCAGCATTCGTAACCCACAAGCACTGCCATTTGTCAACACCTGTTGCGACTATGCTGGGCCAATCCTTCACAAGGATTGCAGGTTCGTAAACCACGTATAAGCAAAGGCTATATATGCCTATTCGTTTGCCTGGTCACATCGACAATACATTTGGAACTTGCCACGGATCTCCCCACTGAAACGTTCCTGGCTGCACTGCGTCGCTTCATATCTCTACGTGGCAAGTGTGCCAAAATCTACAGTGACAACGGCACAAATTTCATCGGCGCGAAACACTCGTCGGAACCTCAATGCTTACATTTGAGCAGATGCGTACCCCACTTGCGCAAGTCAGCGCAGTGGTCAACTCACGTCCTCTATGCTACACACTGGATACTGAGGTCAACTATTTATCGCCGGCTCACTTCTTAATTGGACGACCATTCACCACCATACCGGAGGCTGACTTGGGTCACATTACTGTGGGTCGATTGGGGTACCGGCAGAGTAACCAGTCCATGTACCATGGCTTCTGGAAACAATGGCATCAGGAGTACCTGACCACTCTTCAACAGCGTCCAAAGTGGAGCACGTCAATCCCTAATATCTCGATCGGGGACGCTGTGCTTCTTAAGGAGTCCAACAGCCCACCGGCTTCGTGGCACATTGCACGAGTTATAGAAGCCTATCCAGGAAAGGACGAACTGGTTCGAGCTGTCAAGCTCAAGACCGCATCTGGAGAATTAACCCGACCAATTACTAAATTCGCGGTATTGCCCCGTTCCGAAACTTTGTTTCAGGGGGGGCCGGGATGTTGAGGAACGTATAACAAGTCCATCGCTAAGCGAAGAAGCGCCAAAAGAAAACAAGAAGAGAATGGAAGAGACGAAAATTTGTATACACACATATTCTTACCGCCGCTGCGACGGCATTTTTCAGTACGAAATAGACATCGAACTGAACAAGAACAAAATAAATACCACTAAAATCAAATCCGTCGATCATATTATTCGCGAACAATTTCTATAAGCAAAAACTGAGACTTAAGAATGATGAACCAGTATATGTAAAAAATTAGTCCGCAAAGCCAAATAGAAGAAATCCAGAGTCAAGTTGGAAAGTTGATTGAAAAAATATTGTTGAACCGTCTGTTTCACCCTATAATAGCCCACTTTTATTAGTCCCAAAGAAAGCCCTTCTGGGTTCTACAGAGAAAAAATGGCGATTAGTAATTGACTATCGGCAAATAAATAAAAAATTGCTTTCCGATAAATTTCCACTCCCAAGAATTGACGATATTCTTGATCAATTGGTTGGAGCTATATTGATCTAATGTCAGGCTTCCACCAAATCGAAACTCAAGATATATAACTTCTTTTTCAACAAGCAATGGTTCATATCGCTTCACGCGATTACCATTTGGTTTAAAAATAGCGCCTAATTCATTTCAGAGAATGATGACAATAGCTTTCTCAGGCCTTGAGCCTACACAAGCTTTCCTTTACATGGATGATTTAATCGTTATTGGTTGTTCTGAACAACATATGATTAAAAATTTAACAGATGTTTTCAAATTTTGTAGAAAACACAATCTGCAATTACATCCAGAAAAATGTTCATTTTTTATGCACGAGGTGACGTTTTTAGGTCACAGATGCACAGATAAAGGAATCTTACCAGATGACAAAAATTTGACGTCATCAATAATTACCCTGTCGCTACGGACGCAGACAGCGCTAGAAGATTCGTTGCATTTTGCAATTATTAAAGACGTTTTATAAAAAACCTCGCCGAATATTCACGGCACATAAATTGTAAAAAGAATGTCCCATTTGAATGGACAAAAGAGTGTGAAAAAGCATTCCAGTACCAAAACAATAAACTTGTTCAGCCAAATTTATTACAGTACCCAGATTTTAGCAAAGAATTTTGCATAATCACAGATGCAAGCAAGCAAGCATGTGGAGCAGTTTTAACTTAATGGACTCCAACTCCCAGTTGCATATGCATCAAGATCATTCACTAAAGGTGAAAGCAATAAGAGTACTACAGAAAAAGCACTAGCAGCAATACATTGGGCAATAACACATTTTCGACCATATATATATGGCAAACATTTTACAGTTAAAACAGATCACAGACCTTTAACATATTTATTTTCTATGGTAAAGCCAAGTTCAAAACGAGGGGGAACGTTGTGAGTTGCTGCAGACACCGCAACTCTACAGTTATACCCGATACTAAGTCAGTATGGCTCTCCTCCGGCAGACGCCGCTAATATTAAACGAGACGACAAAGAGTGCGTGCGAGAGAGACAGAAAATCAGGCTGAGCGCGACGTCGGGCGCTGCGTAGCCAGTGCAAATTGATTTGTTCCTTCTGGCTACAAAAATGATCCGATCTGATCCAGATTCAGCAATCTGATAGATATGGTCGTTATCTATGATTCTGCGTTTTTAGTTTTCTCGAATCTGCAATATTGTGGATGCAACAGATTTTCGTCCTTTGTGGGGGCGGAAGGGGGTGGGGCGAAATTCTGAGATATACGTTTTATAGTGACATCTTAAAGGAGTGTGTGCACCAAATTTGGTTACTCTAGCCTTAATAGTCTCTGAGATTTGTGGTTGCCTCAGATTTTCGTCCTTTGCGGGGGCGGAAGGGGGTGTGGCGAAATTTGGACAGGAAACGGTCAAGGTCCGATATCACAGGAGTGTGGATACCAAATTTGGTTGCTCTGGCTTTTATAGGTTCTGAGATCCTTGAACTCATATTTTGCAATTGGCAAAACCGACCATGAAACCTGTGTGTTAGAGTGAGACAGAGCGAGAAAGAGTGAAATTGTTTTCGTGATTCTGGCTATAATAATTATACGATCTGCTTCAGATTTTGCACTCTAGAAGATATAGTCATCTTCTACGATTCTGCGTTTTTAGATTTCTTGTATCGTCGAAATTGTGGATGCCACAGATTTTCGCCCTTTGTGGGGGCGGAAGTGGGCGGGGCAAAGTTTTGAAATATTTTTGTAGCAGTGACATATCACAGAAGTTTTGATCCAAAACATCGTTACTCTAGCTCTTATAGTCTTTGAGCATTAGGCGCTGAAGGGGACGGACAGCCGGACAGACGGACGGACGGACAGACGGACGGACGGACAGACGGACAGACAGACATGGCTCAATCGACTCGGATATTGATGCTGATCAAGAATATATATACTTTATGGGGTCGGAAACGATTCCTTCTGGACGTTACACACATCCACTTTTACCACAAATCTAATATACCCCAATACTAATTTTGAGTATCGGGTATAATTAACACGCATGCTACTCGAGTTAGAAGAATATGATTTTACAGTAGAGTATCTGAGTGGGAAAGACAATTTTGTGGCAGATGCCTCGTCAAGGATAACAATATCCGACCTAATTGACATGAATAGAAAAGTCCTGAAAGTCACTACCAGGCAACAAAGTAGAAAAAACAATTCCTGCGCAGGAAATAAACAAGAAGTTTTGCCCAGGCAAAGTCTTGAAAAAGCTTCTAGGCCCAACGTATACGAAGTCATCACAAATGACGAGGTACGAAAAGTAGTGACCTGGCGAATAACAGAATCCACATGTTTATTGAAACATGGAAAAACAGTTGTAGCAAGAATTAATGTTAGCGATTCTTGACTTAGGTCAGTTTTTCCAAAGGCTTGAATGGCAGGCCGGTGTATCTAAAATCAGCCAACTAAAAGTGGCACCGAGCGAAAAGATCTTTGAATCAATTTCAATAGATACTTTCAAACAATTGGGCAATGTAAATGTAGTAGCGCTACTCAAGCCGGTGACCCAAATAAATAATGAAAAAGAAAAAGAAGCAATATTGTCTACATTCCATGACGATCCAATTCAAGGAGGTCATACAGGCATAAATAAAACGCTAGCAAAAATAAAGAGACAATATTATTGGAAAAACATGACTAAACATGTAAAAGAGTACATAAATAAATGTCCAAAATGCCTGACGTCAAAAACGACGAAACACACCAGATCACTTATGATACTAACCGAAACACCACAATATGCTTTTGACAGAGTGATATTAGACACAATTGGTCCACTACCACGTTCAGAAAATGGAAATGAATACGCAATCACTTTAATATGTGATTTGACAAAGTATTTAGTAGCTATCCCAGTTGCAAACAAAAGTGCAACAACTATCGCAAAAGCCATATTCGAATCTTTTATTCTGAAGTACGGTCCGGTACGGTACGGTCTGAAGACGTTCATTACGGACATGGGAACAGAATACAAAAATTCCATTATAACTGACTTGTGCAAATATTTAAAAATAGACAACATAACGTGTACAGCACACCACCACCAGACATTAGTTACCGTTCATTCGTTCATATATATCAGTAGATAAAACTGACTGGGACGTAAGGTTACAATATTTCGTGTATTGTTTTAACACAACACCATCAGTAACTCATAATTATTGTCCATATGAACTAGTATTTGGAAGGCAAAATAACTTACCAATACAATTTAACAGCGTAGATATCATAGAGCCTATATATAATATAGAAGATTATTCTGAAGAAGTTAAGTTTAGACTAGAAAACGCGTATAAAAGAGCGAGAATACTTTTAGAAAAACATAAAATCAATCAAAAAGAAATAAATGATAAGAAAGTATCAGATTTTAAAATAGAAATAGGAGACCAAGTTTACTTAAAAAATGAAACAGGTCATAAATTAGAACCCCTTATATAGGACCTTTTGAAGTCGTTGGTATAGAAAACAATAATAATATAATTATAAAGAATAAGAAAAATAAGAAACAAAAAGTTCATAAGGATAGGCTAAAAAAGATTAATAAATAAAAATAAAAAACAGAATATATATATAGTGACATATCTATAGTCCATGCTCCGCATACCCTGGGCTATGTCTATTACCCTGCACCCACAATACTATAAACAATCCGACACCCTTACCTTCGAACCCCCATAAACAATCTCACGCTCGAAATGGACCACGCGTAGCCGATTGCAGGCAATGTAAACAAACACCCTAACCTAGAAGTTTAACATAACACAATAGATGCCGCACTAGAAGCCAGCCGCTCTAGAATCCAGCCGCTCTAGAATCCAGCCGCACTCGAATCACGCCATTCTTCAGAGATCAATTACTAATCGATTCTCAAGAACCGCGCCATCCTAGCTGACCAATCAGAGGCCCTATTCTCAGCCACCCACAAGTAATGCAACACCGATACGCAGCGGAAGCCTTTCATCAAAAGCCGCCTTTCCCACATATCGATCGAGTCACGTACTCCAAGCCGAAGTCGAAGCCAACGTCTCCGAATCCAAATCCGAATCCCAAACCGAGCATCATAATATAAATAGTCTACATCTAAGACGGCAAGTGAGTTCTGTTTAAGACAAACGTCAATCGCGACACCGTCGGAGAATTCAACCAAGTTAATTCCATTCAAGACATCAGACTTCAGTCATGGTCGGGGAAATAACTAACCATTGTACGCTAAGTTTAAGTGAAAGATGTGACGCCCAGCGCCAGGAAAACCAAGCGCCGGCGCCACAAACACCAAACCAACCTCAATAGAATCACCAAGACAAGCCATGAAGATTAGAAAATAAGTATTAGTAGGATAAGTAGAACATAAGCGACAATACATGAAGACCTGCCACAGAATAAAAGAAATATAAATAAACAAACAATACAAACAAACAAACCACAGCTGAGCCCCACCAATGGGCCCGTAGCACAGACAGCCACGGGCACACCCCCAGCTGACCGGACCAAGTGTGGCCATAACCCACGCGCCAACGGGCACACTATCAGCCGGCCCGTGCAAACGCGTTAGGGCCCCGCAGCACAACGCGCTAGGGACAGACCGTAAGATCAGCCGCGTTTTGGGAATAAAAGGAGCTCCGCCAGAGCGATCAGCATCAGTTCGGCTCCGGCCAGTGGAGAGGTAAGCATCAGCAGCAGCCACCAGCAGACCCAGCGATCCTCCCATCCTCCTCGGAGTGCATTAAACCTCCGCCTCCCTTCTTCTCCTCGGACATTAACCCTCCGCAACATTAATTCTCCTCGGAGCGCATTCACCCTCCGCAACATTTACTTCTCCTCGGAGCGCATTAACCCTCCGCAACATTAATTCTCCTCGGAGCGCATTCACCCTCCGCAACATTTACTTCTCCTCGGAGCGCATTAACCCTCCGCAACATTAATTCTCCTCGGAGCGCATTCACCCTCCGCAACATTTACTTCTCCTCGGAGCGCATTAACCCTCCGCAACATTTAATTCGCCTCGGAGCGCATTCGTCCTCCGCAACATTACCCCCCCTCGGAGCGCATTAACCCTCCGCAACACCCTTCCCCGCGAAGCACAGACGACCCCCGTCGATCCGGCCAGACGACTCCCCGGCCCCGCACGCAACCATCCGCCACGTGCGGCCCAACCGAAGGACGACCCCGAAGGACGAGCCCGCCGCAAAAAAACACCCGCGCAACTACTAAACTTTGTACCATTAAGCACAATAAACCTAACTCTATCTCTTTTATTACCGATCCCAGCCTGCCTTATTCTTGAACCACGAGACTCTCTTTCAGCTACCACACCCAGAGATCAAACAAATTTCTGTGGAACCCGGCGCGACGAGCATACCCCGGCCGAAGCGTCGTCACAGTGGCGCCCGAGCAGGTTGTGGTAGCATAAGAAACATAATCTCAAAGTCAAGATGGCAAAACAATGGATAAACCAAGCAACGAAACTGGAGTTGCAAAACTATTGCGAAGAATTCGGATTGGAGAAACTGGAGGGACTAGAAACCCAAAAGAAACAACTACTACAATTTTCAGAGAGAACAGACCTCCCAATACATATGCGAGAGAGGCTAGAACAACTAGCAAATACCCAAACACGAGGAAAAAGCCCGAGAACCAAGAGCCCAAGGCAACAGTCACCAAAAGGAGGACCACAAAAACCAACAATGGAAGAGAGCCAAGGGGAGACCAGGACAGGCAGGAAGAAATCCCTATTTCCAAAAAAAATAAAGAAAGGATCGCCAGAAGCAGTAGCGATAATAGAAAAAATACGCAAGTGGGACCTGATCTTTACAGGAAAAGGAGGGCTGCTAGAATTCCTGAGCAGGATGGAGGAATTAGCAGAAACCTACGGGGTAGAACCGGACCACCTCGTATTCGCAATGCCGATAATCCTGGAAGAAAGCGCACTAGACTGGTGGCACACAAAACCAGCGCCAATCACATCATGGGAGGATGCAAAGGTCGGACTAAAAGAGAACTTCATATCCCCCAGATACCAAGAGGAGCTGGCAAAACAAGTGGCAGAGCGAAAACAAGAGGAAACAGAACCAGTTCGAGACTATATCCAAGAAATAAGGAAGTTAATGAGGTTCGGAACCTACACAGAGCAGGAAAAACTGGAAATAATATACCAGAACTGCCGGCTGCCGCTTAAATTATACGTGAAGAGGAGAGAATTCCAAACGCTGTCAGAATTCATGATCATCACAGAGGAATTCGAAAAAATTGAGACAGATGCCGGACTCTCAAAAATTACAGGGCGCCAATGGAACTATCCACAAAACGACCAGCCAGCTTGGCAAAGGACCCAATACCGACAAAGGAAATGCCAAAGATGTGGCAACTATGGGCACGAGGGCCGAACATGCAACAGGGAACCCGTACTGTACTGCTGGACCTGCAACAAACAAGGAGTACGCACAATAGACTGCTGCAGAAAACAAACGGAAAACACACAGGGCGCAGGAACAACCCGCGAACCTCCTGTGGCCCAAAACCAGCGGAGCGGGACAACACACAACTAATATTTAACAAGAACCAGCTTTTAGGACGGGCCAGGATCGGATCACAACTGATGGATGTAATCATCGATACAGGGGCAACAAGATGCATGATAAACGAAAAGACGGCCGAAAAACTAAAAGAGGAAGGTATCGAAGGAGTGGAAAACAGATTAATCCGGCTAGCGGATGGAAGCACTCGGAGAACAACACGGAGAATCCAACTAACGGTAGAACTAGGGGGAAAAGAGACCAACCAATCATTCCTAATCATGACAGGGGTCCCAGATACCCCAATACTAGGAATGGAATTTTTAAAGGATGCAGGCACATCAATAACGTGTGTAGAAGCCACGGTAAACTTCAACGGGGAACCAAACCCAAACAGAAAGGAGGAAAACGCAAGAAACTCAGTAACAGAACCGACGGACGAAGAAATCGAAAAATGGATTAAAACAGAGGTACAAAAATCCAACACGCTGGAAGGGGTGAGCAATGTTACGAAACATCGGATATTCCTGAAAGATGACAGACCAGTCAAACAGAGGTATTACCCAAGAAACCCAGCACAAATGGAAATCATCAACAAAGAGATCAACGAGCTCATAAAGCAAGATCTAATAGAACCATCACACAGCCCATACAGCTCGCCGATGGTTCTCATAAAAAAGAAAACCGGAGATTGAAAACAGAGAAGAACGCATACCCACTACCACGGATGGACTTTATTCTAAATCAGCTTAAAGAGGCTAAATACATTAGCACGCTCGACTTAAAGTCAGGGTATTGGCAAATCCCAATGGAAAAACAGAGCCGACCCTACACAGCCTTTACAGCTCCAGGGCGAGGATTGTACCAATGGAAGGTCATGCCATTCGGACTCGCAACAGCACCGGCTACGTTCCAAAGAGCCCTAGACTCGGTAATCGGACCGGACATGGAACCATTCGCTTTCGCATACCTAGACGACATAATCGTAATTGGGCGGACGAAAGTGGAACACATGCAAAAACTAAAAACGGTATTCGAACGGCTACGGACAGCAAACCTACGCATTAACGCAGCAAAATGTCATTTCTTTCAAAAGAAACTGAAATACCTAGGACACATGGTAAGCGAGGAAGGAATTCACACAGACCCAGATAAAGTAGCGGCCATTAAAGAACCACCACCGCACCAACTACACTGAAACAACTGCATAGTTTTTTGGGCCTGGCGTCTTGGTACCGCAGATTCGTACCAGCGTACACCGAACGGGCAAAAGCGCTACAAGACCTTCTCAAAAAGGGGCAAAAATTTGAGTGGGGCGAAGCACAGGAGAACAGCTTCCAAGACCTAAAGCTGTGTCTAACGGAAGCGCCAATATTAGCATGCCCGGACTTCAGGAAAACATTCATACTGCAAACAGACGCAAGCGACTGCGGCCTAGGAGCAGTGTGACCCAGGAAGATGCAGACGGAGAACATGTAATTTCCTACGCAAGCCGCAAGCTCAAAAGCGAGGAAACGAAATACTCCGCAACTGAAAAAGAATGCCTAGCCATCTACTGGGGGATACACAAGATGAGGATGTACCTAGAAGGCTACCAATTTATCGTAGTTACGGATCACCTAGCCCTCAAATGGTTAAATTCCATCGAAAGCCCATCCGGACGAGTAGCAAGATGGGCATTGGGACTGCAACCGTTCTCATTCGAAATACGATATCGGAAAGGCAAGCTGAACGCAGTGGCGGACGGACTCTCCCGCTTACCACGCGAAGAAACCCGAATAGCAGAAATCGTAGAATGCGCTTGGTATCAAAACAAATGGAACCAAGTAGAGATGACACCAGAAGAAGCTACGGATTATGCCATAAAACACGGCCGATTATACCGACACATACCAAGCCAAGACGATGAAGACGACCAACCCTGGAAACTGTGCGTTCCAAAACAAGAGTGACAGAGGGTACTAACCGAAAACCACACAAACCCAACCGCCGGACATCTCGGGATCAGACGCACGAAAATCCGAATAAGGCTGCGATATTTTTGGCCAGGGCTAAGCAGAGACGTAACACGATTCGTCCGAACATGCGAAAGCTGCCAAAAATTTAAGGTATTGCAACAGGCAGCGGCTGGCAAAATGCTCACCAAAATCGCAAACGCACCATGGGAAACAATATGCGTCGATTTCGTGGGACCACTGCCAAGATCGCCGCGCGGCAACACCGCACTAATCGTATTTATCGATAAATTTTCGAAATGGGTGGAGGTCACACCGGCAAGAAGCGCAACGGCGGACGCATTCCTAAAGGCGTTCAGAAAAAAAATACTGGCGAGGGGAGGTGCACCAAAGCGAGTGATCTCAGACAACGGCGTACAATTTACAAGCAGAAAGACGAAACAGACAAATGGAAAATAAAGAAGAGAAATTCAACATGTCGGCCCGAAAATTCAAAGAGAGGATGGCACGGGCCAGCCACAAGAACCGAGCGACAAAACTACTACCGGACGCCCTCCCGCCCAGCTCACGAATGAAAGTATCGGGGACAAAGGTGTCAGCGCCCAGGAAAGCAGAAACGAACATAACAATGGAAACCACGGCAGGACAACGCAAGACCCAAGGAGAACAAACAGCGACGCACACGGAAGTAATACCAACAAAAAAGAGGATCAGCTGGGCAAACCAAGCCAAACTACAGGAACAAACGGCACGAGAAACCAGCGAACAACAAGGCCCGAAACTTTCCTGGGCCAAACAAATGGAAGACGAAGAGTCCGACCGGGACGTGCTGGACCTAAACCCTGAGCGGCCAACACCAGAACCGGAAACCCGGAGGCCCATCCATAGAGGCACCATCCCGGGCGAATGGAATGTCCCAGAAAAATTTGAACTAGCGACAACGGCGATCGAACTAGTCAAAGCCAAACTCCTCGACCGCCCAAAACACACTCAACGACGATTCAAAATGTGGAACGAGAAACAAGAGGCGTGTTGGGTGAAGATCGGCCGAGCTGGAGATGTCCGCATAAGCGCATGGTTCCCAACAAAGTCAGGCGGCAACGCTCCACTGGGAAAGGAGGGGGGAGTGTGACGCCCAGCGCCAGGAAAACCAAGCGCCGGCGCCACAAACACCAAACCAACCTCAATAGAATCACCAAGACAAGCCATGAAGATTAGAAAATAAGTATTAGTAGGATAAGTAGAACATAAGCGACAATACATGAAGACCTGCCACAGAATAAAAGAAATATAAATAAACAAACAATACAAACAAACAAACCACAGCTGAGCCCCACCAATGGGCCCGTAGCACAGCCAGCCACGGGCACACCCCCAGCTGACCGGACCAAGTGTGGCCATAACCCACGCGCCAACGGGCACACTATCAGCCGGCCCGTGCAAACGCGTTAGGGCCCCGCAGCACAACGCGCTAGGGACAGACCGTAAGATCAGCCGCGTTTTGGGAATAAAAGGAGCTCCGCCAGAGCGATCAGCATCAGTTCGGCTCCGGCCAGTGGAGAGGTAAGCATCAGCAGCAGCCACCAGCAGACCCAGCGATCCTCCCATCCTCCTCGGAGTGCATTAAACCTCCGCCTCCCTTCTTCTCCTCGGAGCGCATTCACCCTCCGCAACATATACTTCTCCTCGGAGCGCATTAACCCTCCGCAACATTTCTTCTCCTCGGAGCGCATTAACCCTCCGCAACCTTAATTCTCCTCGGAGCGCATTCACCCTCCGCAACATTTACTTCTCCGCGGAGCTCATTAACCCTCCGCAACATTAATTCTCCTCGGAGCGCATTCACCCTCCGCAACATTTACTTCTCCTCGGAGCGCATTAACCCTCCGCAACATTAATTCTCCTCGGAGCGCATTCACCCTCCGCAACATTTACTTCTCCTCGGAGCGCATTAACCCTCCGCAACATTAATTCTCCTCGGAGCGCATTCACCCTCCGCAACATTTACTTCTCCTCGGAGCGCATTAACCCTCCGCAACATTAATTCTCCTCGGAGCGCATTCACCCTCCGCAACATATACTTCTCCTCGGAGCGCATTAACCCTCCGCAACATTTCTTCTCCTCGGAGCGCATTAACCCTCCGCAACATTAATTCTCCTCGGAGCGCATTCACCCTCCGCAACATTAATTCTCCTCGGAGCGCATTAACCCTCCGCAGCATTAATTCTCCTCGGAGCGCATTCACCCTCCGCAACATTTACTTCTCCTCGGAGCGCATTAACCCTCCGCAACATTTAATTCGCCTCGGAGCGCATTCGTCCTCCTCAACATTACCCCCCCCTCGGAGCGCATTAACCCTCCGCAACCTTTAATTCTTCTCGGAGCGCATTAACCCTCCTCCACAGAATCACTCCTCGGAGCGCAGTAACCCTCCGCAACACCCTTCCCCGCGAAGCACAGACGACCCCCGTCGATCCGGCCAGACGACTCCCCGGCCCCGCACGCAACCATCCGCCACGTGCGGCCCAACCGAAGGACGACCCCGAAGGACGAGCCCGCCGCAAAAAAACACCCGCGCAACTACTAAACTTTGTACCATTAAGCACAATAAACCTAACTCTATCTCTTTTATTACCGATCCCAGCCTGCCTTATTCTTGAACCACGAGACTCTCTTTCAGCTACCACACCCAGAGATCAAACAAATTTCTGTGGAACCCGGCGCGACGAGCATACCCCGGCCGAAGCGTCGTCACAAAGAATAAAACCTTTTTATACCCGATACTCAAAATGAGTATTGGGGTATATTAGATTTGTGGTAAAAGTGGATGTGTGTAACGTCCAGAAGGAATCGTTTCCGACCCCATAAAGTATATATATTCTTGATCAGCATCAATAGCCGAGTCGATTGAGCCATGTCTGTCTGTCCGTCTGTCCGTCTGTCCGTCCGTCCGTCTGTCCGTCTGTCCGTCTGTCCGTCCCCTTCAGCGCCTAATGCTCAAAGACTATAAGAGCTAGAGCAACGATGTTTTGGATCCAGACTTCTGTGATATGTCACTGCTACAAAAATATTTCAAAACTTTGCCCCGCCCACTTCCGCCCCCACAAAGGGCGAAAATCTGTGGCATCCACAATTTTAAAGATACGAGAAAACAAAAAACGCAGAATCGTAGAGAATGACCATATCTTTTAGACTGCAGAATCTGAATTGGATCGTATTACTATTATAGCCAGCATCAAGAAAACAATTTCATTTTTTCTCGCCCTGTCTCTCTCTAACACACAGGTAGCATAGGCGGCTTTGCTTAGAGTAAAAGATTAGCGCCTAGATCTCAGAGACTATAAAAGCTAGAGCAACCAAATTTGGTATCCACACTCCTAATATATCGGACCGAGACGAGTTTGTTTCAAAATTTCGCCACACCCCCTTCCGCCCCCGCAAAGGATGCAAATCTGGGGATATTCACAAATCTCAGAGACTATTAAAGCTAGAGTAACCAAATTTGGTATCCGCACTTCTGTTAGATCTCACTATAAAACGTATATCTCAAAATTTCGCCCCACCCCCTTCCGCCCCCACAAAGGACGAAAATCTGTTGCATCCACAATATTGCAGATTTGAGAAAACTAAAAACGCAGAATCATAGATAACGACCATATCTATCAGATTGCTGAATCTGGATCAGATCAGATAATTTTTGTAGCCAAAAGGAACAAATCAATTTGCATTGGCTACGCAGCGCCCGACGTCACGCTCAGACTGATTTTCTGTCTCTCTCGCACGCACTCTTTGTCGTGTCGTTTAATATTAGCGGCGTCTGCCGGAGGAAAGCCATACTGACTTAGTATCGGGTATAACTGTAGAGTTGCGGTGTCCGCAGCAACTCACAACGTTCCCCCTCGTTTTAAAACTTAAACTCAAGTGTCGCAGTCGCAGTCGCAACTGGCGCAGTCGGTAGGATCTCAGTTAAAAGTGAATCCTTTTTTTAAGACGATCAATTGGCGTAGTTACAGTGCGTAATAACCTACAGTAACAATCGTTCTCTTTCGTAGTGATCAGACGTCTTTTTTATACCCGATACTCAAAATGAGTATTGGGGTATATTAGATTTGTGGTAAAAGTGGATGTGTGTAACGTCCAGAAGGAATCGTTTCCGACCCCATAAAGTATATATATTCTTGATCAGCATCAATAGCCGAGTCGATTGAGCCATGTCTGTCTGTCCGTCTGTCCGTCCCCTTCAGCGCCTAATGCTCAAAGACTATAAGAGCTAGAGCAACGATGTTTTGGATCCAGACTTCTGTGATATGTCACTGCTACAAAAATATTTCAAAACTTTGCCCCGCCCACTTCCGCCCCACAATCCACAATTCCGCATCCACAATTTTCAAGATACGATAAAACCAAAAACGCAGAATCGTAGAGAATGACCATATCTTTTAGACTGCAGAATCTGAATTGGATCGTATTACTATTATAGCCAGCATCAAGAAAACAATTTCATTTTTTCTCGCCCTGTCTCTCTCTAACACACACGTAGCATAGGCGGCTTTGCTTAGAGTAAAACATTAGCACCTAGATCTCAGAGACTATAAAATCTAGAGCAACCAAATTTGGTATCCACACTCCTAATATATCAGACCGAGACGAGTTTGTTTCAAAATTTCGCCACACCCCCTTCCGCCCCCGCAAAGGATGCAAATCTGGGGATATTCACAAATCTCAGAGACTATCAACGCTAGAGTAACCAAATTTGGAATCCGCACTTCTCTTAGATCTCACTATAAAACGTGTATCTCAAAATTTCGCCCCACCCCCTTCCGCCCACACAAAGGACGAAAATCTGTTGCATCCACAATATTGCAGATTTGAGAAAACTAAAAACGCAGAATCATAGATAACGACCATATCTATCAGATTGCTGAATCTGGATCAGATCAGATAATTTTTGTAGCCAAAAGGAACAAATCAATTTGCATTGGCTACGCAGCGCCCGACGTCACGCTCAGACTGATTTTCTGTCTCTCTCGCACGCACTCTTTGTCGTGTCGTTTAATATTAGCGGCGTCTGCCGGAGGAGAGCCATACTGACTTAGTATCGGATATAACTGTAGAGTTGCGGTGTACGCAGCAACTCACAACGTTCCCCCTCGTTTTGTTTTGCGTTCCGCATTTTTATACCCGATACTCAAAATGAGATTTGGGGTATATTAGATTTGTGGTGAAAATGGATGTGTGTAACGTCCAGAAGGAATCGTTTCCGACCCCATAAAGTATATACATTCTTGATCAGCATCAATAGCCGAGTCAATTAAGCCATGTCTGTCTGTCCGTCTGTCCGTCCCCTTCAGCGCCTAGTGCTCAAAGACTATAAAAGTTAGAGCAACGATGTTTTGGATCCAGACTTCTGTGATATGTCACTGCTACAAAAATATTTCAAAACTTTGCCCCGCCCACTTCCGCCCCCACAAAGGGCGAAAATCTGTGGCATCCACAATTTTAAAGAGACGAGAAAACAAAAAACGCAGAATCGTAGAGAATGACCATATCTTTTAGACTGCAGAATCTGAATTGGATCGTATTATTATTATAGCCAGCATCAAGAAAACAATTTCATTTTTTCTCGCCCTGTCTCTCTCTAACACACACGTAGCATAGGCGGCTTTGCTTAGAGTAAAACATTAGCGCCTAGATCTCAGAGACTATAAAATCTAGAGCAACCAAATTTGGTATCCACACTCCTAATATATCAGACCGAGACGAGTTTGTTTCAAAATTTCGCCACACCCCCTTCCGCCCCCGCAAAGGATGCAAATCTGGGGATATTCACAAATCTCAGAGACTATCAACGCTAGAGTAACCAAATTTGGAATCCGCACTTCTCTTAGATCTCACTATAAAACGTATATCTCAAAATTTCGCCCCACCCCCTTCCGCCCACACAAAGGACGAAAATCTGTTGCATCCACAATATTGCAGATTTGAGAAAACTAAAAACGCAGAATCATAGATAACGACCATATCTATCAGATTGCTGAATCTGGATCAGATCAGATAATTTTTGTAGCCAAAAGGAACAAATCAATTTGCATTGGCTACGCAGCGCCCGACGTCACGCTCAGACTGATTTTCTGTCTCTCTCGCACGCACTCTTTGTCGTGTCGTTTAATATTAGCGGCGTCTGCCGGAGGAGAGCCATACTGACTTAGTATCGGATATAACTGTAGAGTTGCGGTGTACGCAGCAACTCACAACGTTCCCCCTCGTTTTGTTTTGCGTTCCGCATTTTTATACCCGATACTCAAAATGAGATTTGGGGTATATTAGATTTGTGGTGAAAATGGATGTGTGTAACGTCCAGAAGGAATCGTTTCCGACCCCATAAAGTATATACATTCTTGATCAGCATCAATAGCCGAGTCAATTAAGCCATGTCTGTCTGTCCGTCTGTCCGTCCCCTTCAGCGCCTAGTGCTCAAAGACTATAAAAGTTAGAGCAACGATGTTTTGGATCCAGACTTCTGTGATATGTCACTGCTACAAAAATATTTCAAAACTTTGCCCCGCCCACTTCCGCCCCCACAAAGGGCGAAAATCTGTGGCATCCACAATTTTAAAGATACGAGAAAACAAAAAACGCAGAATCGTAGAGAATGACCATATCTTTTAGACTGCAGAATCTGAATTGGATCGTATTACTATTATAGCCAGCATCAAGAAAACAATTTCATTTTTTCTCGCCCTGTCTCTCTCTAACACACACGTAGCATAGGCGGCTTTGCTTAGAGTAAAACATTAGCGCCTAGATCTCAGAGACTATAAAATCTAGAGCAACCAAATTTGGTATCCACACTCCTAATATATCAGACCGAGACGAGTTTGTTTCAAAATTTCGCCACACCCCCTTCCGCCCCCGCAAAGGATGCAAATCTGGGGATATTCACAAATCTCAGAGACTATCAACGCTAGAGTAACCAAATTTGGAATCCGCACTTCTCTTAGATCTCACTATAAAACGTGTATCTCAAAATTTGGCCCACCCCCTTCCGCCCACACAAAGGACGAAAATCTGGTTCATCCACAATATTGCAGATTTGAGAAAACTAAAAACGCAGAATCATAGATAACGACCATATCTATCAGATTGCTTAATCTGAATCAGATCAGATCATTTTTAGGAAATGAAAGGAAACAAATCAATTTGCAGTGGCTACGCAGCGCGTGACGTCACGCTCAGACTGATTTTCTGTCTCTCTCGCACGCACTCTTTGTCGTGTCGTTTAATATTAGCGGCGTCTGCCGGAGGAAAGCCATACTGACTTAGTATCGGGTATAACTGTAGAGTTGCGGTGTCCGCAGCAACTCACAACGTTCCCCCTCGTTTTAAAACTTAAACTCAAGTGTCGCAGTCGCAGTCGCAACTGGCGCAGTCGGTAGGATCTCAGTTAAAAGTGAATCCTTTTTTTAAGACGATCAATTGGCGTAGTTACAGTGCGTAATAACCTACAGTAACAATCGTTCTCTTTCGTAGTGATCAGACGTCTTTTTTATACCCGATACTCAAAATGAGTATTGGGGTATATTAGATTTGTGGTAAAAGTGGATGTGTGTAACGTCCAGAAGGAATCGTTTCCGACCCCATAAAGTATATATATTCTTGATCAGCATCAATAGCCGAGTCGATTGAGCCATGTCTGGTCTGTCCGTCTGTCCGTCCCCTTCAGCGCCTAATGCTCAAAGACTATAAGAGCTAGAGCAACGATGTTTTGGATCCAGACTTCTGTGATATGTCACTGCTACAAAAATATTTCAAAACTTTGCCCCGCCCACTTCCGCCCCCACAAAGGGCGAAAATCTGTGGCATCCACAATTTTAAAGATACGAGAAAACCAAAAACGCAGAATCGTAGAGAATGACCATATCTTTTAGACTGCAGAATCTGAATTGGATCGTATTATTATTATAGCCAGCATCAAGAAAACAATTTCATTTTTTCTCGCCCTGTCTCTCTCTAACACACACGTAGCATAGGCGGCTTTGCTTAGAGTAAAACATTAGCGCCTAGATCTCAGAGACTATAAAATCTAGAGCAACCAAATTTGGTATCCACACTCCTAATATATCAGACCGAGACGAGTTTGTTTCAAAATTTCGCCACACCCCCTTCCGCCCCCGCAAAGGATGCAAATCTGGGGATATTCACAAATCTCAGAGACTATCAACGCTAGAGTAACCAAATTTGGAATCCGCACTTCTCTTAGATCTCACTATAAAACGTGTATCTCAAAATTTCGCCCCACCCCCTTCCGCCCACACAAAGGACGAAAATCTGTTGCATCCACAATATTGCAGATTTGAGAAAACTAAAAACGCAGAATCATAGATAACGACCATATCTATCAGATTGCTGAATCTGGATCAGATCAGATAATTTTTGTAGCCAAAAGGAACAAATCAATTTGCATTGGCTACGCAGCGCCCGACGTCACGCTCAGACTGATTTTCTGTCTCTCTCGCACGCACTCTTTGTCGTGTCGTTTAATATTAGCGGCGTCTGCCGGAGGAGAGCCATACTGACTTAGTATCGGATATAACTGTAGAGTTGCGGTGTACGCAGCAACTCACAACGTTCCCCCTCGTTTTGTTTTGCGTTCCGCATTTTTATACCCGATACTCAAAATGAGATTTGGGGTATATTAGATTTGTGGTGAAAATGGATGTGTGTAACGTCCAGAAGGAATCGTTTCCGACCCCATAAAGTATATACATTCTTGATCAGCATCAATAGCCGAGTCAATTAAGCCATGTCTGTCTGTCCGTCTGTCCGTCCCCTTCAGCGCCTAGTGCTCAAAGACTATAAAAGTTAGAGCAACGATGTTTTGGATCCAGACTTCTGTGATATGTCACTGCTACAAAAATATTTCAAAACTTTGCCCCGCCCACTTCCGCCCCCACAAAGGGCGAAAATCTGTGGCATCCACAATTTTAAAGATACGAGAAAACAAAAAACGCAGAATCGTAGAGAATGACCATATCTTTTAGACTGCAGAATCTGAATTGGATCGTATTATTATTATAGCCAGCATCAAGAAAACAATTTCATTTTTTCTCGCCCTGTCTCTCTCTAACACACACGTAGCATAGGCGGCTTTGCTTAGAGTAAAACATTAGCGCCTAGATCTCAGAGACTATAAAATCTAGAGCAACCAAATTTGGTATCCACACTCCTAATATATCAGACCGAGACGAGTTTGTTTCAAAATTTCGCCACACCCCCTTCCGCCCCCGCAAAGGATGCAAATCTGGGGATATTCACAAATCTCAGAGACTATCAACGCTAGAGTAACCAAATTTGGAATCCGCACTTCTCTTAGATCTCACTATAAAACGTGTATCTCAAAATTTCGCCCCACCCCCTTCCGCCCACACAAAGGACGAAAATCTGTTGCATCCACAATATTGCAGATTTGAGAAAACTAAAAACGCAGAATCATAGATAACGACCATATCTATCAGATTGCTGAATCTGGATCAGATCAGATAATTTTTGTAGCCAAAAGGAACAAATCAATTTGCATTGGCTACGCAGCGCCCGACGTCACGCTCAGACTGATTTTCTGTCTCTCTCGCACGCACTCTTTGTCGTGTCGTTTAATATTAGCGGCGTCTGCCGGAGGAGAGCCATACTGACTTAGTATCGGATATAACTGTAGAGTTGCGGTGTACGCAGCAACTCACAACGTTCCCCCTCGTTTTGTTTTGCGTTCCGCATTTTTATACCCGATACTCAAAATGAGATTTGGGGTATATTAGATTTGTGGTGAAAATGGATGTGTGTAACGTCCAGAAGGAATCGTTTCCGACCCCATAAAGTATATACATTCTTGATCAGCATCAATAGCCGAGTCAATTAAGCCATGTCTGTCTGTCCGTCTGTCCGTCCCCTTCAGCGCCTAGTGCTCAAAGACTATAAAAGTTAGAGCAACGATGTTTTGGATCCAGACTTCTGTGATATGTCACTGCTACAAAAATATTTCAAAACTTTGCCCCGCCCACTTCCGCCCCCACAAAGGGCGAAAATCTGTGGCATCCACAATTTTAAAGATACGAGAAAACAAAAAACGCAGAATCGTAGAGAATGACCATATCTTTTAGACTGCAGAATCTGAATTGGATCGTATTATTATTATAGCCAGCATCAAGAAAACAATTTCATTTTTTCTCGCCCTGTCTCTCTCTAACACACACGTAGCATAGGCGGCTTTGCTTAGAGTAAAACATTAGCGCCTAGATCTCAGAGACTATAAAATCTAGAGCAACCAAATTTGGTATCCACACTCCTAATATATCAGACCGAGACGAGTTTGTTTCAAAATTTCGCCACACCCCCTTCCGCCCCCGCAAAGGATGCAAATCTGGGGATATTCACAAATCTCAGAGACTATCAACGCTAGAGTAACCAAATTTGGAATCCGCACTTCTCTTAGATCTCACTATAAAACGTGTATCTCAAAATTTCGGCCCCACCCCCTTCCGCCCACACAAAGGACGAAAATCTGTTGCATCCACAATATTGCAGATTTGAGAAAACTAAAAACGCAGAATCATAGATAACGACCATATCTATCAGATTGCTTAATCTGAATCAGATCAGATCATTTTGTAGGCAATGAAAGGAAACAAATCAATTTGCAGTGGCTACGCAGCGCCGTGACGTCACGCTCAGACTGATTTTCTGTCTCTCTCGCACGCACTCTTTGTCGTGTCGTTTAATATTAGCGGCGTCTGCCGGAGGAAAGCCATACTGACTTAGTATCGTGTATAACTGTAGAGTTGCGGTGTCCGCAGCAACTCACAACGTTCCCCCTCGTTTTAAAACTTAAACTCAAGTGTCGCAGTCGCAGTCGCAACTGGCGCAGTCGGTAGGATCTCAGTTAAAAGTGAATCCTTTTTTTAAGACGATCAATTGGCGTAGTTACAGTGCGTAATAACCTACAGTAACAATCGTTCTCTTTCGTAGTGATCAGACGTCTTTTTTATACCCGATACTCAAAATGAGTATTGGGGTATATTAGATTTGTGGTAAAAGTGGATGTGTGTAACGTCCAGAAGGAATCGTTTCCGACCCCATAAAGTATATATATTCTTGATCAGCATCAATAGCCGAGTCGATTGAGCCATGTCTGTCTGTCCGTCTGTCCGTCCCCTTCAGCGCCTAATGCTCAAAGACTATAAGAGCTAGAGCAACGATGTTTTGGATCCAGACTTCTGTGATATGTCACTGCTACAAAAATATTTCAAAACTTTGCCCCGCCCACTTCCGCCCCACAATCCACAATTCCGCATCCACAATTTTCAAGATACGATAAAACCAAAAACGCAGAATCGTAGAGAATGACCATATCTTTTAGACTGCAGAATCTGAATTGGATCGTATTATTATTATAGCCAGCATCAAGAAAACAATTTCATTTTTTCTCGCCCTGTCTCTCTCTAACACACACGTAGCATAGGCGGCTTTGCTTAGAGTAAAACATTAGCGCCTAGATCTCAGAGACTATAAAATCTAGAGCAACCAAATTTGGTATCCACACTCCTAATATATCAGACCGAGACGAGTTTGTTTCAAAATTTCGCCACACCCCCTTCCGCCCCCGCAAAGGATGCAAATCTGGGGATATTCACAAATCTCAGAGACTATCAACGCTAGAGTAACCAAATTTGGAATCCGCACTTCTCTTAGATCTCACTATAAAACGTGTATCTCAAAATTTCGCCCCACCCCCTTCCGCCCACACAAAGGACGAAAATCTGTTGCATCCACAATATTGCAGATTTGAGAAAACTAAAAACGCAGAATCATAGATAACGACCATATCTATCAGATTGCTGAATCTGGATCAGATCAGATAATTTTTGTAGCCAAAAGGAACAAATCAATTTGCATTGGCTACGCAGCGCCCGACGTCACGCTCAGACTGATTTTCTGTCTCTCTCGCACGCACTCTTTGTCGTGTCGTTTAATATTAGCGGCGTCTGCCGGAGGAGAGCCATACTGACTTAGTATCGGATATAACTGTAGAGTTGCGGTGTACGCAGCAACTCACAACGTTCCCCCTCGTTTTGTTTTGCGTTCCGCATTTTTATACCCGATACTCAAAATGAGATTTGGGGTATATTAGATTTGTGGTGAAAATGGATGTGTGTAACGTCCAGAAGGAATCGTTTCCGACCCCATAAAGTATATACATTCTTGATCAGCATCAATAGCCGAGTCAATTAAGCCATGTCTGTCTGTCCGTCTGTCCGTCCCCTTCAGCGCCTAGTGCTCAAAGACTATAAAAGTTAGAGCAACGATGTTTTGGATCCAGACTTCTGTGATATGTCACTGCTACAAAAATATTTCAAAACTTTGCCCCGCCCACTTCCGCCCCCACAAAGGGCGAAAATCTGTGGCATCCACAATTTTAAAGATACGAGAAAACAAAAAACGCAGAATCGTAGAGAATGACCATATCTTTTAGACTGCAGAATCTGAATTGGATCGTATTATTATTATAGCCAGCATCAAGAAAACAATTTCATTTTTTCTCGCCCTGTCTCTCTCTAACACACACGTAGCATAGGCGGCTTTGCTTAGAGTAAAACATTAGCGCCTAGATCTCAGAGACTATAAAATCTAGAGCAACCAAATTTGGTATCCACACTCCTAATATATCAGACCGAGACGAGTTTGTTTCAAAATTTCGCCACACCCCCTTCCGCCCCCGCAAAGGATGCAAATCTGGGGATATTCACAAATCTCAGAGACTATTCAACGCTAGAGTAACCAAATTTGGTAATCCGCACTTCTCTTAGATCTCACTATAAAACGTGTATCTCAAAATTTCGCCCCACCCCCTTCCGCCCACACAAAGGACGAAAATCTGTTGCATCCACAATATTGCAGATTTGAGAAAACTAAAAACGCAGAATCATAGATAACGACCATATCTATCAGATTGCTGAATCTGGATCAGATCAGATAATTTTTGTAGCCAAAAGGAACAAATCAATTTGCATTGGCTACGCAGCGCCCGACGTCACGCTCAGACTGATTTTCTGTCTCTCTCGCACGCACTCTTTGTCGTGTCGTTTAATATTAGCGGCGTCTGCCGGAGGAGAGCCATACTGACTTAGTATCGGATATAACTGTAGAGTTGCGGTGTACGCAGCAACTCACAACGTTCCCCCTCGTTTTGTTTTGCGTTCCGCATTTTTATACCCGATACTCAAAATGAGATTTGGGGTATATTAGATTTGTGGTGAAAATGGATGTGTGTAACGTCCAGAAGGAATCGTTTCCGACCCCATAAAGTATATACATTCTTGATCAGCATCAATAGCCGAGTCAATTAAGCCATGTCTGTCTGTCCGTCTGTCCGTCCCCCTTCAGCGCCTAATGCTCAAAGACTATAAGAGCTAGAGCAACGATGTTTTGGATCCAGACTTCTGTGATATGTCACTGCTACAAAAATATTTCAAAACTTTGCCCCGCCCACTTCCGCCCCCACAAAGGGCGAAAATCTGTGGCATCCACAATTTTAAAGATACGAGAAAACCAAAAACGCAGAATCGTAGAGAATGACCATATCTTTTAGACTGCAGAATCTGAATTGGATCGTATTATTATTATAGCCAGCATCAAGAAAACAATTTCATTTTTTCTCGCCCTGTCTCTCTCTAACACACACGTAGCATAGGCGGCTTTGCTTAGAGTAAAACATTAGCGCCTAGATCTCAGAGACTATAAAATCTAGAGCAACCAAATTTGGTATCCACACTCCTAATATATCAGACCGAGACGAGTTTGTTTCAAAATTTCGCCACACCCCCTTCCGCCCCCGCAAAGGATGCAAATCTGGGGATATTCACAAATCTCAGAGACTATCAACGCTAGAGTAACCAAATTTGGAATCCGCACTTCTCTTAGATCTCACTATAAAACGTGTATCTCAAAATTTCGCCCCACCCCCTTCCGCCCACACAAAGGACGAAAATCTGTTGCATCCACAATATTGCAGATTTGAGAAAACTAAAAACGCAGAATCATAGATAACGACCATATCTATCAGATTGCTGAATCTGGATCAGATCAGATAATTTTTGTAGCCAAAAGGAACAAATCAATTTGCAGTGGCTACGCAGCGCCGTGACGTCACGCTCAGACTGATTTTCTGTCTCTCTCGCACGCACTCTTTGTCGTGTCGTTTAATATTAGCGGCGTCTGCCGGAGGAGAGCCATACTGACTTAGTATCGGGTATAACTGTAGAGTTGCGGTGTCCGCAGCAACTCACAACGTTCCCCCTCGTTTTAAAACTTAAACTCAAGTTTCGCAGTCGCAGTCGCAACTGGCGCAGTCGGTAGGATCTCAGTTAAAAGTGAATCCTTTTTTTAAGACGATCAATTGGCGTAGTTACAGTGCGTAATAACCTACAGTAACAATCGTTCTCTTTCGTAGTGATCAGACGTCTTTTTTATACCCGATACTCAAAATGAGTATTGGGGTATATTAGATTTGTGGTAAAAGTGGATGTGTGTAACGTCCAGAAGGAATCGTTTCCGACCCCATAAAGTATATATATTCTTGATCAGCATCAATAGCCGAGTCGATTGAGCCATGTCTGTCTGTCCGTCTGTCCGTCCCCTTCAGCGCCTAATGCTCAAAGACTATAAGAGCTAGAGCAACGATGTTTTGGATCCAGACTTCTGTGATATGTCACTGCTACAAAAATATTTCAAAACTTTGCCCCGCCCACTTCCGCCCCACAATCCACAATTCCGCATCCACAATTTTCAAGATACGATAAAACCAAAAACGCAGAATCGTAGAGAATGACCATATCTTTTAGACTGCAGAATCTGAATTGGATCGTATTATTATTATAGCCAGCATCAAGAAAACAATTTCATTTTTTCTCGCCCTGTCTCTCTCTAACACACACGTAGCATAGGCGGCTTTGCTTAGAGTAAAACATTAGCGCCTAGATCTCAGAGACTATAAAATCTAGAGCAACCAAATTTGGTATCCACACTCCTAATATATCAGACCGAGACGAGTTTGTTTCAAAATTTCGCCACACCCCCTTCCGCCCCCGCAAAGGATGCAAATCTGGGGATATTCACAAATCTCAGAGACTATCAACGCTAGAGTAACCAAATTTGGAATCCGCACTTCTCTTAGATCTCACTATAAAACGTGTATCTCAAAATTTCGCCCCACCCCCTTCCGCCCACACAAAGGACGAAAATCTGTTGCATCCACAATATTGCAGATTTGAGAAAACTAAAAACGCAGAATCATAGATAACGACCATATCTATCAGATTGCTGAATCTGGATCAGATCAGATAATTTTTGTAGCCAAAAGGAACAAATCAATTTGCATTGGCTACGCAGCGCCCGACGTCACGCTCAGACTGATTTTCTGTCTCTCTCGCACGCACTCTTTGTCGTGTCGTTTAATATTAGCGGCGTCTGCCGGAGGAGAGCCATACTGACTTAGTATCGGATATAACTGTAGAGTTGCGGTGTACGCAGCAACTCACAACGTTCCCCCTCGTTTTGTTTTGCGTTCCGCATTTTTATACCCGATACTCAAAATGAGATTTGGGGTATATTAGATTTGTGGTGAAAATGGATGTGTGTAACGTCCAGAAGGAATCGTTTCCGACCCCATAAAGTATATACATTCTTGATCAGCATCAATAGCCGAGTCAATTAAGCCATGTCTGTCTGTCCGTCTGTCCGTCCCCTTCAGCGCCTAGTGCTCAAAGACTATAAAAGTTAGAGCAACGATGTTTTGGATCCAGACTTCTGTGATATGTCACTGCTACAAAAATATTTCAAAACTTTGCCCCGCCCACTTCCGCCCCCACAAAGGGCGAAAATCTGTGGCATCCACAATTTTAAAGATACGAGAAAACAAAAAACGCAGAATCGTAGAGAATGACCATATCTTTTAGACTGCAGAATCTGAATTGGATCGTATTATTATTATAGCCAGCATCAAGAAAACAATTTCATTTTTTCTCGCCCTGTCTCTCTCTAACACACACGTAGCATAGGCGGCTTTGCTTAGAGTAAAACATTAGCGCCTAGATCTCAGAGACTATAAAATCTAGAGCAACCAAATTTGGTATCCACACTCCTAATATATCAGACCGAGACGAGTTTGTTTCAAAATTTCGCCACACCCCCTTCCGCCCCCGCAAAGGATGCAAATCTGGGGATATTCACAAATCTCAGAGACTATTCAACGCTAGAGTAACCAAATTTGGAATCCGCACTTCTCTTAGATCTCACTATAAAACGTGTATCTCAAAATTTCGCCCCACCCCCTTCCGCCCACACAAAGGACGAAAATCTGTTGCATCCACAATATTGCAGATTTGAGAAAACTAAAAACGCAGAATCATAGATAACGACCATATCTATCAGATTGCTGAATCTGGATCAGATCAGATAATTTTTGTAGCCAAAAGGAACAAATCAATTTGCATTGGCTACGCAGCGCCCGACGTCACGCTCAGACTGATTTTCTGTCTCTCTCGCACGCACTCTTTGTCGTGTCGTTTAATATTAGCGGCGTCTGCCGGAGGAGAGCCATACTGACTTAGTATCGGATATAACTGTAGAGTTGCGGTGTACGCAGCAACTCACAACGTTCCCCCTCGTTTTGTTTTGCGTTCCGCATTTTTATACCCGATACTCAAAATGAGATTTGGGGTATATTAGATTTGTGGTGAAAATGGATGTGTGTAACGTCCAGAAGGAATCGTTTCCGACCCCATAAAGTATATACATTCTTGATCAGCATCAATAGCCGAGTCAATTAAGCCATGTCTGTCTGTCCGTCTGTCCGTCCCCTTCAGCGCCTAATGCTCAAAGACTATAAGAGCTAGAGCAACGATGTTTTGGATCCAGACTTCTGTGATATGTCACTGCTACAAAAATATTTCAAAACTTTGCCCCGCCCACTTCCGCCCCCACAAAGGGCGAAAATCTGTGGCATCCACAATTTTAAAGATACGAGAAAACAAAAAACGCAGAATCGTAGAGAATGACCATATCTTTTAGACTGCAGAATCTGAATTGGATCGTATTATTATTATAGCCAGCATCAAGAAAACAATTTCATTTTTTCTCGCCCTGTCTCTCTCTAACACACACGTAGCATAGGCGGCTTTGCTTAGAGTAAAACATTAGCGCCTAGATCTCAGAGACTATAAAATCTAGAGCAACCAAATTTGGTATCCACACTCCTAATATATCAGACCGAGACGAGTTTGTTTCAAAATTTCGCCACACCCCCTTCCGCCCCCGCAAAGGATGCAAATCTGGGGATATTCACAAATCTCAGAGACTATTAACGCTAGAGTAACCAAATTTGGTATCCGCACTTCTCTTAGATCTCACTATAAAACGTGTATCTCAAAATTTCGCCCCACCCCCTTCCGCCCACACAAAGGACGAAAATCTGTTGCATCCACAATATTGCAGATTTGAGAAAACTAAAAACGCAGAATCATAGATAACGACCATATCTATCAGATTGCTGAATCTGGATCAGATCAGATCATTTTTATAGCCAAAGGAAACAAATCAATTTGCAGTGGCTACGCAGCGCGTGACGTCACGCTCAGACTGATTTTCTGTCTCTCTCGCACGCACTCTTTGTCGTGTCGTTTAATATTAGCGGCGTCTGCCGGAGGAAAGCCATACTGACTTAGTATCGGGTATAACTGTAGAGTTGCGGTGTCCGCAGCAACTCACAACGTTCCCCCTCGTTTTAAAACTTAAACTCAAGTGTCGCAGTCGCAGTCGCAACTGGCGCAGTCGGTAGGATCTCAGTTAAAAGTGAATCCTTTTTTTAAGACGATCAATTGGCGTAGTTACAGTGCGTAATAACCTACAGTAACAATCGTTCTCTTTCGTAGTGATCAGACGTCTTTTTTATACCCGATACTCAAAATGAGTATTGGGGTATATTAGATTTGTGGTAAAAGTGGATGTGTGTAACGTCCAGAAGGAATCGTTTCCGACCCCATAAAGTATATATATTCTTGATCAGCATCAATAGCCGAGTCGATTGAGCCATGTCTGTCTGTCCGTCTGTCCGTCCCCTTCAGCGCCTAATGCTCAAAGACTATAAGAGCTAGAGCAACGATGTTTTGGATCCAGACTTCTGTGATATGTCACTGCTACAAAAATATTTCAAAACTTTGCCCCGCCCACTTCCGCCCCACAATCCACAATTCCGCATCCACAATTTTCAAGATACGATAAAACCAAAAACGCAGAATCGTAGAGAATGACCATATCTTTTAGACTGCAGAATCTGAATTGGATCGTATTATTATTATAGCCAGCATCAAGAAAACAATTTCATTTTTTCTCGCCCTGTCTCTCTCTAACACACACGTAGCATAGGCGGCTTTGCTTAGAGTAAAACATTAGCGCCTAGATCTCAGAGACTATAAAATCTAGAGCAACCAAATTTGGTATCCACACTCCTAATATATCAGACCGAGACGAGTTTGTTTCAAAATTTCGCCACACCCCCTTCCGCCCCCGCAAAGGATGCAAATCTGGGGATATTCACAAATCTCAGAGACTATCAACGCTAGAGTAACCAAATTTGGAATCCGCACTTCTCTTAGATCTCACTATAAAACGTGTATCTCAAAATTTCGCCCCACCCCCTTCCGCCCACACAAAGGACGAAAATCTGTTGCATCCACAATATTGCAGATTTGAGAAAACTAAAAACGCAGAATCATAGATAACGACCATATCTATCAGATTGCTGAATCTGGATCAGATCAGATAATTTTTGTAGCCAAAAGGAACAAATCAATTTGCATTGGCTACGCAGCGCCCGACGTCACGCTCAGACTGATTTTCTGTCTCTCTCGCACGCACTCTTTGTCGTGTCGTTTAATATTAGCGGCGTCTGCCGGAGGAGAGCCATACTGACTTAGTATCGGATATAACTGTAGAGTTGCGGTGTACGCAGCAACTCACAACGTTCCCCCTCGTTTTGTTTTGCGTTCCGCATTTTTATACCCGATACTCAAAATGAGATTTGGGGTATATTAGATTTGTGGTGAAAATGGATGTGTGTAACGTCCAGAAGGAATCGTTTCCGACCCCATAAAGTATATACATTCTTGATCAGCATCAATAGCCGAGTCAATTAAGCCATGTCTGTCTGTCCGTCTGTCCGTCCCCTTCAGCGCCTAAGTGCTCAAAGACTATAAGAGCTAGAGCAACGATGTTTTGGATCCAGACTTCTGTGATATGTCACTGCTACAAAAATATTTCAAAACTTTGCCCCGCCCACTTCCGCCCCCACAAAGGGCGAAAATCTGTGGCATCCACAATTTTAAAGATACGAGAAAACAAAAAACGCAGAATCGTAGAGAATGACCATATCTTTTAGACTGCAGAATCTGAATTGGATCGTATTACTATTATAGCCAGCATCAAGAAAACAATTTCATTTTTTCTCGCCCTGTCTCTCTCTAACACACACGTAGCATAGGCGGCTTTGCTTAGAGTAAAACATTAGCGCCTAGATCTCAGAGACTATAAAATCTAGAGCAACCAAATTTGGTATCCACACTCCTAATATATCAGACCGAGACGAGTTTGTTTCAAAATTTCGCCACACCCCCTTCCGCCCCCGCAAAGGATGCAAATCTGGGGATATTCACAAATCTCAGAGACTATCAACGCTAGAGTAACCAAATTTGGAATCCGCACTTCTCTTAGATCTCACTATAAAACGTGTATCTCAAAATTTCGCCCCACCCCCTTCCGCCCACACAAAGGACGAAAATCTGTTGCATCCACAATATTGCAGATTTGAGAAAACTAAAAACGCAGAATCATAGATAACGACCATATCTATCAGATTGCTGAATCTGGATCAGATCGGATAATTTTTATAGCCAGAAGGAACAAATCAATTTGCACTGGCTACGCAGCGCCCGACGTCACGCTCAGCCTGATTTTCTGTCTCTCTCGCACGCACTCTTTGTCGTGTCGTTTAATATTAGCGGCGTCTGCCGGAGGAGAGCCATACTGACTTAGTAGTCGGGTATAACTGTAGAGTTGCGATGTCTGCAGCAACTCACAACGTTCCCCCTCGTTTTGAACTTGGGTTTACCATAGAAAATAAATATGTTAAAGGTCTGTGATCTGTTTTAACTGTAAAATTCAACCATTCAACCATGCTTGCAATGCTGCGCATATAAAGGCTAAATCTTTGTCGGCTTTAATTCCCTGTGGCTTGCCCATTTCGTTAAAGACTTTTATGGTGGCTCTCTTTGTTTCTAACCAGTCACGAATCTTAACTTCTACAAGGGTAGCGAATTTAGAATATACATCAATGCATGATAGGAATTGTTGATTGCCTACCAAATAGAAATCCATGACATACTTTTCTCTGATATTTTGTATTTCAGGGGTGATTTCGAAGGTTAGATTGGTGTTACGATGCTCTGTTTTAGCAACGTTGCACGTAGGACATTCATTGATAATATTTTGGATTAACTTTTGATAATCGGGGTAGTAGAATTTTCGTTTAAACCAATTAGTGGTCTTTTCGATACCTGGGTGAAGTAGCTCTTTATGATTCTTCAATATTTGTTCTTTCAATTCGGAGTAGTTCGGAATATCTATGAGTTTGGTACTGGATTTAATCAGTTTAGTGAAGTGATTTGGACTGATTATCTCCAGGAATGCCCTTTGGAACAGTGGGAAGTCTACTTCATTATGGAAATATAGTGCACTCTTTTTGGTACACACATATTCCTTTATTATATCTTTCGCTAATGACTCTGTCATTTCAGTATATGTGATTTTTATCAGTATCTTGTGGAAATAGTGGGATGTTTCTACCTTATCCTCATTACCTTTAATCAGTTATATTTGGAATATAATTTGTATTATCTTCTTGCGCGCTATGGACCGTTGCACAATCACTATTAATGGTTTCCCCGAGTAGGTTTTCGTTAATCTTTACTCTTGATAGCGCATCGGCTATTCAACCAAATCAAGGGTTTGTGATCACTTAATATCTCAAACGTTCTATCAAACAGGTATGATCTGAAATACTTAGTTGGCCAAACTATAGCTAGTAATTCCTTTTCTATTACTGAATAATTGATTTCATGTTCGTTTAAGGTTCTACTTGCATAGCAAATTGGGTTGTGGTCTTGCGACAACACTGCTCCTAATGCAATGTTACTTGCATCGGTTGTTACCGTGAACATTTTGTTGAAATCTGGGAATGCGAGGATGGGATCTGAGGTGATAAGTACTTTCAACTTTTCGAACGCCTCGACGTATTTTTCCTCTGTTGGGTCTATGACTGCTCGTTTCTTTAATTTGAGTGTCATTGGTTTTGCTATGTTAGCGAAATTGGGAATGAATTTCCTATAAAATCC
Organism: Drosophila persimilis; assembly: GCF_003286085.1. Taxonomy (NCBI): domain Eukaryota; kingdom Metazoa; phylum Arthropoda; class Insecta; order Diptera; family Drosophilidae; genus Drosophila; species Drosophila persimilis. Next base: position 107,453 of record NW_020825481.1, read on the forward strand.
ACATAAACCTATGAATGATTTTATTTTTATGGTTGTATTGGGTATTGGGAAGTTTATTATGGCGGATATTTTCTTTGGATTAGGAACTATGCCGTTAGTTGTTACTACATGGCCTAGGAATTCCGTTTCTTTCTTCAGGAATTCACACTTATCCATTTGAAGTTTGAGGTTTGCATCTCTCAACTTTCCAAAGACCCTTTTAAGAGACAACAAATGTTCTTCCAATGATGTGGAATAGATAATGATGTCGTCTAGATACACAAGGCAATCTTTGAAAATTAAATCTTCTAACAGATTGTTCATGCATCTTTGAAATGGGGCGGGGGCAGTGGTTAGCCCAAAAGGCATACGAGTGAACTCGTAATGACCATGCTTCGTGGAGAAAGCTGTTTTTGGGATTGAGCTAGGTTCCATAGGAATTTGATGGAATCCCTTAGCTAAATCGATTGTGGTAAAATATTGGCACCTACCTAGTTTATCTAGTATTTCGTCCATTCTGGGTGTAGGAAATTTATCCTTGATTGTCACCTCGTTTAGACTTCTATAATCTACTACCATACGATATTTCTGCTTTCCTGAAGCATCTATTTTCTTTGGTATCATAGCAATGGGTGCACAATAGGGAGAATTCGACTTACGAATGATTCCCTGTCTAATCATATCTTTGATTTGTTGAGTCACTTCTTGATCGTGTATTTGAGCATATTTATATGGTATACGGGATCTTCGTGATGGGTTTTAATTTCGTGCTTTATAGTACCAGTGAAGGTCAAAATGTCACCTTCTTTATATTGAACGTCCTTAAATTCATAGAGAACTTTCTTTACTTTCTCCTTTTCTTCGTCATTTAAATGTTCCAACCTTAGCTGGTTACATTCCCTTAATTCATTCTCTAATGCAGAAGCGAAGTATTCTCTCCTTCAGGAGATGGGTCAAGGCACTTAGGTGTAGTTATATCTTCCTTTGAAGATGGCTTATCACCTTTGTGTGCGGTCTTGCCGTCGGCAATTGCTTCTCCACTTTGGATGATTGGGTATGACCTTTCTCCTAACTTTACCGTTTCATTTCGGTAATCGATGACGGCTTTGCTGGCCATCAAATATTCTCTGCCTAAGAGTATGTCATAACTTTCAGAAAAATTATGAATATACAATTTTTGTTTTGTCGGACAATTTTTGGTTGCATTACGTGTCTGAGTCAGACGGACGGGTCCATTAATGGTATGGACGGTGAGGTTGTCGCTATCGACTTTGGAATCTGTATAGTGTAAGATATGAATATTAGTTTATAAGATTTGAATATTAGTTTAAGAGTTACTCATCGATAGTATTATAAGAAATACCAATGTACTCGATATATCGATACTTGTCCTCGACAAGTATCGATATGCCAACACACATTAATTGATATACGACAATGAAGACAGAAGAACATATAATAAAACCGTGCTATTAAAAGTTTACATATCAGGTGTGGGGTTTGCCCAAAAAAAAAAAATAAATAAATAAAACTCTGCGATGAACTATGCAGACATAAGAGCGAAAACCAAAAGTGAACTTAGCGACATATTGCGTAGGCAAAACGTATATTTTGATCAAGATGCCAACATACACCAATTACGTACAGCAGTGAAAAAAATCATGGAAGACACGCATGAGCTAGGAAATACGGCGCCAAGCGCAGACGAGACTATGCAGGCAGACATTTTTGCAGTCCCGGTTGAGCGCGAGATAGATAGAGACAACCGTAGTGCACAACACGCAGTAAAAGCGGCGCCAGAAGAATATGGTGAAAATGTGCAGAAGGCTCGAGAAGCATTCATGCCGCGACAAGACAACGCTTGTTCGAAATTGACCATGCGATCAGATGAATACGAAGAAGAATCGCGCCGTTTGCAGCAGTTGGAACAATTGTACGTTTCTCGCAAGCGCTTAGCTGATCTTAAATTAAGCATATTGGAAACGCCGAGAGATTGCATCGACTTGACACACATTGAGGCGTTGATGCGTCCATTTTCTGGAGATGACGACCAGTTGGATAAGTAACTTTGAGGACATTATGAATTTCCATGGTGTATCCGAGTCAAAATGCTGGATATTAGCGAAGCGGCTGCTAGGCGGAGCGGCGAAGGCGTACATCGACCAGAATTGCTCAACGTCTTTGAGCAGAAAGTGACAGCGTGGGACATTGGAAAGCGACTGGAGGCACGGAAAATTGCAAATAATCAAAGCGCATTGCAATATTTCGTCGCAATGTGCAGCATAGCGTCGCAAGCAGACATGGCCACGAGCGATGTGGTCAAATTCATCGTAGAGGGACTGCAGGACAAGACGGGCATGGCAGCATCCATGCTATACTGCATCACACTCAACGAGTTGCGTGACAAGATGGTCACCTATGATAAGGTCAGAAGAGCTCCTGGCGTCGTAGCAATTCGTAGCGAAGGTATGACAAAGGGAAAACTAAATGTGAGTATGGCAGTTGGGCAGCAGCAAGGTGGTGGCGCAATGCGTTGCTACAACTGTCGGCAATTTGGGCACGTTATGAAGGAATGCAGTCAGCCAAAGAGACCGGATGGGGCATGTTTTAACTGTTGGTAGATAATGACCATATCTATCAGATTGCTGAATCTGGATCAGATCGGATAATTTGTATAGCCAGAAGGAACAAATCAATTTGCACTGGCTACGCAGCGCCCGACGTCACGCTCAGCCTGATTTTCTGTCTCTCTCGCACGCACTCTTTGTCGTGTCGTTTAATATTAGCGGCGTCTGCCGGAGGAGAGCCATACTGACTTAGTATCGGGTATAACTGTAGAGTTGCGATGTCTGCAGCAACTCACAACGTTCCCCCTCGTTTTGAACTTGGGTTTACCATAGAAAATAAATATGTTAAAGGTCTGTGATCTGTTTTAACTGTAAAATTCAACCATTCAACCATGCTTGCAATGCTGCGCATATAAAGGCTAAATCTTTGTCGGCTTTAATTCCCTGTGGCTTGCCCATTTCGTTAAAGACTTTTATGGTGGCTCTCTTTGTTTCTAACCAGTCACGAATCTTAACTTCTACAAGGGTAGCGAATTTAGAATATACATCAATGCATGATAGGAATTGTTGATTGCCTACCAAATAGAAATCCATGACATACTTTTCTCTGATATTTTGTATTTCAGGGGTGATTTCGAAGGTTAGATTGGTGTTACGATGCTCTGTTTTAGCAACGTTGCACGTAGGACATTCATTGATAATATTTTGGATTAACTTTTGATAATCGGGGTAGTAGAATTTTCGTTTAAACCAATTAGTGGTCTTTTCGATACCTGGGTGAAGTAGCTCTTTATGATTCTTCAATATTTGTTCTTTCAATTCGGAGTAGTTCGGAATATCTATGAGTTTGGTACTGGATTTAATCAGTTTAGTGAAGTGATTTGGACTGATTATCTCCAGGAATGCCCTTTGGAACAGTGGGAAGTCTACTTCATTATGGAAATATAGTGCACTCTTTTTGGTACACACATATTCCTTTATTATATCTTTCGCTAATGACTCTGTCATTTCAGTATATGTGATTTTTATCAGTATCTTGTGGAAATAGTGGGATGTTTCTACCTTATCCTCATTACCTTTAATCAGTTCTATTTGGAATATAATTTGTATTATCTTCTTGCGCGCTATGGACCGTTGCACAATCACTATTAATGGTTTCCCCGAGTAGGTTTTCGTTAATCTTTACTCTTGATAGCGCATCGGCTATTCAACCAAATCAAGGGTTTGTGATCACTTAATATCTCAAACGTTCTATCAAACAGGTATGATCTGAAATACTTAGTTGGCCAAACTATAGCTAGTAATTCCTTTTCTATTACTGAATAATTGATTTCATGTTCGTTTAAGGTTCTACTTGCATAGCAAATTGGGTTGTGGTCTTGCGACAACACTGCTCCTAATGCAATGTTACTTGCATCGGTTGTTACCGTGAACATTTTGTTGAAATCTGGGAATGCGAGGATGGGATCTGAGGTGATAAGTACTTTCAACTTTTCGAACGCCTCGACGTATTTTTCCTCTGTTGGGTCTATGACTGCTCGTTTCTTTAATTTGAGTGTCATTGGTTTTGCTATGTTAGCGAAATTGGGAATGAATTTCCTATAAAATCCACATAAACCTATGAATGATTTTATTTTTATGGTTGTATTGGGTATTGGGAAGTTTATTATGGCGGATATTTTCTTTGGATTAGGAACTATGCCGTTAGTTGTTACTACATGGCCTAGGAATTCCGTTTCTTTCTTCAGGAATTCACACTTATCCATTTGAAGTTTGAGGTTTGCATCTCTCAACTTTCCAAAGACCCTTTTAAGAGACAACAAATGTTCTTCCAATGATGTGGAATAGATAATGATGTCGTCTAGATACACAAGGCAATCTTTGAAAATTAAATCTTCTAACAGATTGTTCATGCATCTTTGAAATGGGGCGGGGGCAGTGGTTAGCCCAAAAGGCATACGAGTGAACTCGTAATGACCATGCTTCGTGGAGAAAGCTGTTTTTGGGATTGAGCTAGGTTCCATAGGAATTTGATGGAATCCCTTAGCTAAATCGATTGTGGTAAAATATTGGCACCTACCTAGTTTATCTAGTATTTCGTCCATTCTGGGTGTAGGAAATTTATCCTTGATTGTCACCTCGTTTAGACTTCTATAATCTACTACCATACGATATTTCTGCTTTCCTGAAGCATCTATTTTCTTTGGTATCATAGCAATGGGTGCACAATAGGGAGAATTCGACTTACGAATGATTCCCTGTCTAATCATATCTTTGATTTGTTGAGTCACTTCTTGATCGTGTATTTGAGCATATTTATATGGTATACGGGATCTTCGTGATGGGTTTTAATTTCGTGCTTTATAGTACCAGTGAAGGTCAAAATGTCACCTTCTTTATATTGAACGTCCTTAAATTCATAGAGAACTTTCTTTACTTTCTCCTTTTCTTCGTCATTTAAATGTTCCAACCTTAGCTGGTTACATTCCCTTAATTCATTCTCTAATGCAGAAGCGAAGTATTCTCTCCTTCAGGAGATGGGTCAAGGCACTTAGGTGTAGTTATATCTTCCTTTGAAGATGGCTTATCACCTTTGTGTGCGGTCTTGCCGTCGGCAATTGCTTCTCCACTTTGGATGATTGGGTATGACCTTTCTCCTAACTTTACCGTTTCATTTCGGTAATCGATGACGGCTTTGCTGGCCATCAAATATTCTCTGCCTAAGAGTATGTCATAACTTTCAGAAAAATTATGAATATACAATTTTTGTTTTGTCGGACAATTTTTGGTTGCATTACGTGTCTGAGTCAGACGGACGGGTCCATTAATGGTATGGACGGTGAGGTTGTCGCTATCGACTTTGGAATCTGTATAGTGTAAGATATGAATATTAGTTTATAAGATTTGAATATTAGTTTAAGAGTTACTCATCGATAGTATTATAAGAAATACCAATGTACTCGATATATCGATACTTGTCCTCGACAAGTATCGATATGCCAACACACATTAATTGATATACGACAATGAAGACAGAAGAACATATAATAAAACCGTGCTATTAAAAGTTTACATATCAGGTGTGGGGTTTGCCCAAAAAAAAAAAAAAAATAAATAAAACTCTGCGATGAACTATGCAGACATAAGAGCGAAAACCAAAAGTGAACTTAGCGACATATTGCGTAGGCAAAACGTATATTTTGATCAAGATGCCAACATACACCAATTACGTACAGCAGTGAAAAAAATCATGGAAGACACGCATGAGCTAGGAAATACGGCGCCAAGCGCAGACGAGACTATGCAGGCAGACATTTTTGCAGTCCCGGTTGAGCGCGAGATAGATAGAGACAACCGTAGTGCACAACACGCAGTAAAAGCGGCGCCAGAAGAATATGGTGAAAATGTGCAGAAGGCTCGAGAAGCATTCATGCCGCGACAAGACAACGCTTGTTCGAAATTGACCATGCGATCAGATGAATACGAAGAAGAATCGCGCCGTTTGCAGCAGTTGGAACAATTGTACGTTTCTCGCAAGCGCTTAGCTGATCTTAAATTAAGCATATTGAAAACGGAGAAAGAGGCTATGGAGTTGGAAACGCCGAGAGATTGCATCGACTTGACACACATTGAGGCGTTGATGCGTCCATTTTCTGGAGATGACGACCAGTTGGATAAGTAACTTTGAGGACATTATGAATTTCCATGGTGTATCCGAGTCAAAATGCTGGATATTAGCGAAGCGGCTGCTAGGCGGAGCGGCGAAGGCGTACATCGACCATGTGGCGCCTTTGACTTGGCAATTGATGCGAGCAGAATTGCTCAACGTCTTTGAGCAGAAAGTGACAGCGTGGGACATTGGAAAGCGACTGGAGGCACGGAAAATTGCAAATAATCAAAGCGCATTGCAATATTTCGTCGCAATGTGCAGCATAGCGTCGCAAGCAGACATGGCCACGAGCGATGTGGTCAAATTCATCGTAGAGGGACTGCAGGACAAGACGGGCATGGCAGCATCCATGCTATACTGCATCACACTCAACGAGTTGCGTGACAAGATGGTCACCTATGATAAGGTCAGAAGAGCTCCTGGCGTCGTAGCAATTCGTAGCGAAGGTATGACAAAGGGAAAACTAAATGTGAGTATGGCAGTTGGGCAGCAGCAAGGTGGTGGCGCAATGCGTTGCATAACTGTCGTTATGAAGGAATGCAGTCAGCCAAAGAGACCGGATGGGGCATGTTTTAACTGTTGGAGTACCAGCCACCTATATTCGCAGTGCCCGAAACGAAAGATGGCCACTAGGGTAGCTGCAGTTCAAGATGAGGAGCGACCAGGAGAAAAAACAACGACTATTTAGCGGCTGTCCAGTTAATCACTTTATGACTTCCGTTTGGTGAAAAAGAGGCGTCAGTATTTTTAGTCTATTTGATACAGGTAGCCCTGTAAGTTTTATTCATAAGTCTTTGATACCGAAGTCGGCTATAGTTGAAGCCTATAATGAAGTTAGGAAATACTATGGACTAGGAGGACAACCAATTCCCATATGGGGAAAATTTAAGTGCCATATTGAATTTTGCACAAAGAAATATATCGTTTTATTAAACATCGTAGATGATAACATGCTGCCTTTGCCGGTATTGTTGGGACGCGATGCCCTTAAAGTTATTGAAGTAAAATTAGTTCATAAGAAAAATATCAATGCGAAGCAACACACACCATTAAGTTCGTTAAAGCAAAAAGCTATTAGTTTAACCTGCGCGTCTTTATTCACCGAAAGTAAAAATAATATTAACATAAGACTATATGATAAGTTAGACGGTAATCAATCAGAAAGAAGCGAGCTAATCAAACGTTCTAATCCATTTAAAAATCAGACACAAGAAAACTCAAGGAATGACAAAATGGTCATCGAGAATATGAATCAAGGCGACGAATTCAGTAACTTTTGTGCGTCGGTAGAGATTGATGAAGAGGAACATATTAACGTAGGTTTCGAATTTGGCCCCACTATTGCAGAAAAGTGTAGGGAAGTTATTAAGACATACTATTTACACAAAGAATTTGACTTTAAAGCACCACCAAAGTATCAGATGCAGATTCGTGTAACAGAAACAACACCATTTCATTGTACTCCGCGTCGTTTATCCTACCATGAGAGAGAGAAAGTAGCTGAAATAGTAGATGATCTGTTAGAAAAGAAAGTAATCCGTCATAGTGAGTCTCCTTATGCTTCCCCGTTGGTCCTAGTAAAATAAAAATCAGGAGAACTTCGAATGTGTGTCGATTACCGTGGTCTGAACAAACGAATTGTTAAAGATAATTTCCCATTGCCCCTTATTGAGGACTGTCTTGAGTTTTTAGAAAACAAGTGCTGTTTTTCCATTATAGATTTGAAAAGCGGGTATCATCAAATAGGCGTAGAAGAAAAATCAGTTCCGTATACATCGTTTGTGACACCGCAAGGACAGTATGAGTACTTGAGAATGCCCTTTGGGTTAAAAAATGGATCCGCTATTTTTCAAAGATTTATTTCGGAGCTCTTGAGAGACTTTATTAGGAACAAAAGCATTGTAGTGTACATGGATGATATATTAGTAGCGACTAAAACAGTTGAAGAACACATGGATATATTAAAAAGACTATGCATTCGGTTTAGCGAGCAAAATTTAGAGATAAATTTAAAAAAGTGTAGGTTTGTCAATCGAAACATCGATTTCTCTACCGCAGAGATCACTTCATGAAGAGCCGTTTCCGTGGATTTTCCTTTCCGGTAGGCATGCTGTGCGCCTGACAGCAACTGAGGGTGTATAGTTGTCCTCAGTTGCAGCCCGACGAGTCTCTCAAAGGTTTTGAGGAGGAAGGACGATAGGCTGATTGGTCTAAAGTCTTTTGCAGCTGAGTGCGAGGCTTTCCCAGCTTTGGGAATGAAGACTACCTTTGCCTTAAGCCATGTTCGCGGGATTGTACCCACAGCCAGTATCTTCCAGAAGATACCTTGTAGCCAGTTTATGGCCGTATCCCCGGCCTTCTGAAGTTGGGCCGGGATTACCTGGTCTGGGCCTGGCGATTTGAACGGGTTGAAGCTGTTTATTGCCCAGCTTATGTTACGTTTTGTGAGGATGTGATCCATCGAGGTTACCGGTCCCTCTCCTGGAAGATGTGCCGTCTCGATGGTTGTGCACCCTGGAAAATAGTGTGTCTAGTTGTGTGGAGTTAGTCCACGTGCCGTCATTCCTTTTAAGATACCCTACCGAGGGGTTAGTTTTTGAGAGAATCTTGCGAAGCCTTGCGGCCTCTGACGTTTCCTCAATTTCCGAGCAAAATTTTTTCCAAGAGTCCCTTCTTGCTTTCCTTGTTTCCTTTTTATATAGTGACAGACTGATTTTGTAGTCTGCCCAGTGGCTCTCCTCGTTCGCGCTTTTGGCCCTGTTGAAGAGGGTCCTGCAGCTTTTACGTAGGATGTCTATTTGTTTTGACCACCAGGGGGGTTTCTTTTCCCCCCTAGGTTTGCTAGAGGGGCATGCTGCCGCGAAGGCTTTGTTGCATGCTTCTGTGAACCTGTTCACTAGGCGATCTAGGTCGTCTTTTGTGTCCGGGCATGATGGTGCTTTGGAGGGGACTAAGTCCTCCAGGGCTGAGCTATATTTTTCCCAGTTGGCTTTCCTGTGATTAATATAGTCCTTAGGTTTCGGACACTCGAGGGATAGTGTGGTCTCGATGTATCTGTGGTCAGAGAAAGAGTGGTCATCAAGGACTTGCCAACTCTTGACTATGTCTAACAGGTTGGGAGACACTAAGGTGATGTCAATAACCTCCTGTCGATTTTTAATTATAAAAGTGGGGTCGTAGCCCCGATTACAAATAAATAGATTTGAGTTAAGGATGAAGCTGAAAAGCTCCTTACATTTGTGTTCGAGCTCCCCCATTGAGTGTGGTGAGCGTTGGCATCGCAACCTATTAATAGGTCTATGTCCGATCTCTCGCTGTCGCTGGCTAGTTTGTTGGGAGGATCGTTTCCCTCATGGGCCATGTAGGACGACATCAGCCTTAGATGTGTCCCTTTCAGCTCTAGGCTTGCCGCCGTGTTGGAGCAGAAAGATATTAAGGTGCTTTCTGGCGAGAATGCAGGTGCGGGTTTTACCTTCATGTTGAGCTACAATTATCTTGTACTCCTTCGACACTAGTCCACAAACCTTGTCTCCCACTATCCAAGGTTCCTGGATCAGGGCTACGTCTGCTCCGCTCTCTTCGAGGCGGAGTATAAGAGCAGCGGATGCTGCTTTACAGTGGTGGAGATTGATCTGAAGGAGCCTCAAGGACATCCTTAGTGTTCTCCACCACTGTAATGTCGGCATCCGGGCTGCTTTTCCAGCAGCTCGAAGCAGCGGTCGGCCAGTGCCGCTTCCACCCACTTCCACTGGTTCCTAGGGATTCGGGAGTCCGCGCTGCCTTTGTCCAGGACGCCAATCAGCGTCCTTTCTCTGGCAATCTGCGCGAACGATGTGTTAGGCAGTACTCTGGAGCGCTTCGGTGTTGGCCCAGGAGTCTCTTGCGAGCGCTGCCTCTTTGTCTGAGGGGCTTCCTTCTTCGATGCTTCCTTGCCAAAGTTCGGCAAGCACCTTCGTGGCCCACTCAACCTTCTTTATCCATTTGTCCGTCGGGCTGGACATCTGGCTTGCGTTCTGCCGACGGAGTATATTCCACTCCTCCTATCGGCATATGTAAAAGATTTGGCTTGGACACTAGTAGATGGTGACTCATCACCCGCCACTTTACCAGCAGGCAGAGCAGCCGCAGGATTGCATAGCCTCTCGGCCAAGGTATCGGATTTGGGAGCCAATTCACCACCCACCCCGACACCTGGATGGGGCCCCTTTGGGCTCTCCCTAGCATCTCCCGCCGCGCAGATTTTCACTGCTGATTTGCGGGTCGGGCCAGGCCTTTGGGCCGCTGCTTTCCCCTTTTTGGGATTTCTCCCTGTTGGCATTTGGGGAGTGCCAGACTCATTTTGTTTGTTTTTAAAATCATCCATTCTTTTCCCACGAGCTGCAGAGAAGGGGTACGGTCCGTCCGGGCAGAGATCCACTTTGCCCGGATAAGGCATACTTAGAACAGGGGGCTGCCAAGTCCCTGAGCTCTCCGTTAACGACTGGGCTAGTTTTATATACCGGGCGCCCAGCCAGGCTGACTCTCGGCACGGGTCGAATAACACTCTTAGTCCGGCCCGGTGTGAGCTGAATGTGGGCTGTTAGGATGTGGGTAGGTAGTGTGTAGGGAAAGGGGAGTGTGTGAGCTACTTATACGAGGCGGCACCACAAGCGCATCGTCAGTGTTGCTACTTCGCGAACACCCGCTGGCTGTCCGGGGCTGCTTATTTTCGGTACTCTCCCTAGGGATGTCCGCTTATTCGCAGCTGACTGACCCGTCCGGTGGGGTCAGCTAGGCCCCCTTTGAGCCACGAGCTCATCAGACCAGATCAAGGCACATAAGTGTTCAAAAAAAAAAAAAAGTGAAAAGTGAAAAAAAAACCAAAAAACAAAATAATAAAACTAAGGCACTGGAAAAAAAAGGAGGATTTTAATACTGAGTGAGTAGACGATAAGTGAATGAAATCGACAGTTTACGAGAGTTACTCGAATCTTCGTATATCGATGAGGAATGAATGAAGCCGTCTCTAAGTATATACATTGCAGCACTGAGATGACGGGAAATGCAAGTTCCATTTTGTACTACCAAAGAGGCAATTATAATAGAGGCTATTACCGCGGTAGAGGCAATGGTCGTGGTAATAATAATAATAGAAACAATTATTACCGAAATAATAGCCAGAATAACTACAACAACTACGGAAGGGGACGTGGAACTTATAGAGGAAACAACCGTCAAAACGGTAGTACCTATAACAGTAACAACAATAAACAGACCAACAATGTCCGACAGGTTCAAACCATGCCGGAAAACTAGGAGGCACCCTTGAGAAAACAACAACAGTCATAATAGCGGTTCACACGATAAATCTCAATTTCAATCTATTTGTTTCATTACAAAATGAAAAAACACGCAAAACATACATATTATTAGTTGATACTGGTGCAGACATATCTTTACTTAAAGAAAGTTCAGACAAATTTCGTAACCTAAATTACAACAATATCACAAAAATATCAGGCATTGGTGAAGGCACCACCAATTCTTTCAGGAAAATATGCTGTTCCCCATAGTTTTCATATAGTAGATTCAGACTTTCCCATACCATGTGATGGAATAATAAGTATAGACTTCATGAAAAAATTTAATTGCCAAATAGACTTAAAACATGAAAATGATTGGCTCATACTGAGACTAAATAATCTTCGTTTCCCCATCAACATTCCAATTCAACACACTCTACATAACAACTTAACAATTTTACCAGCCCGCTCCGAAGTTTTCCGAAAGATTGCTATAAATACAGCATATAGTCATACCAAACCAAGAGATCCAAAATGGAGTATACATAGGAAACTCTATTTCCGATTCTCGAAACACCTTCGTCCTAATCCTAAATACAACAAACAAAAATGCAATTATTAAACTAGATGCCATCCAATTCGAGTCATTAGATGATTACGACATAGTAAATAACAGCAACAATCCTAAACACACCGAAATTTAAAACAAACTAAATAAAAATTTTCCCCCACAGTCCAAAACCATTCTCACAGAACTATGCACCAAATACAGTGACATTGTTGCGTGACCTTCCATCCATGGCCACAATTATTAGTTATTGATCTTAATTATGAAGTCTAGTGTAAGTTAGGCTAGTGCGAAGCGGGAGCGCAATAAAAGCTCGCTCTCTCGCTCTTGGCGAATTCGCCCCGCTTTGCCACCGTAGGTTAGCTAGAGTAAGAGATTTGAATTGTGAAGAAAAGAAAAAAATAATTGTTCGCCAACCTTGAACTAGATCGAGCGTATCAATTTTTCGCCCCGCCGAATAAATAATTTAAATTACAGCCACCCAAAGTTTTCGGTAATTCATTAGAAAAACTCTTCTAATTTTTCATGGCGCCCCTTTTTTTTTACTTTTTCTTTTTTTACTCTTTCCCTTCATACCTCGTGCCTCGACATTCAATTAAAATTCGTTTTCGATTATCGTTCTCGTTCAAACATTTAAAAAAAAAAGAATAATAATAAATAAATAAATAGAAATAATAGTGGATTGTTGCGTAAAATCTTCATACACAAATATTATGGCAGAAAAAAGTAAATCCACTCTTGAAGACTTAAAGATTAAGCTCAAAAGTCGAGTAAAAAGCATTCGCTTCTTAGAGGATCGATTAGATCAAGGGTCGATTCCTTTGCAATTACCGGAATTACAATGTAGATTAGATTGTTTGAATGCTTCAATTGAAAAGGCTAACCATTTGCAGGAGCAAATCGTGGACATAACAGGTGATGATGCATATGCAGCCGAGTTGGAAGAGCTGACAATTGTCAGCAAAGGAAAGATACCGTCGCTTATCGCCGCCTTTGATGCAGCAAGCGAGACGAAGCCAGTGTCTTCTTCAGCCCCAACTCATGCTAGACTTCCGAAATTGGCATTCAAAATGGAATTCAAAAATGGCATTAGCCGTCATTTCATTTATGGGCCGCCAACTTCGGCAATTTACGCCCAGCCAATTCTCTGGTGCGGACACCGCAACTCTACAGTTATACCCGATATTAAGTCAGTATGGCTCTCCTCCGGTAGACGGCGCTAATATTAAACGACACGACAAAGAGTGCGTGCGAGAGAGACAGAAAATCAGTCTGAGCGTGACGTCGGGCGCTGCGTAGCCACTGCAAATTGATTTCTTACTTTTGGCTACAAAAATGATCCGATCTGATCCAGATTCAGCAACCGGATAGATATGGTCACCCCGGTCCGATATATTAGGAGTGTGGATACCAAATTTGGTTGCTCTAGCTTTTATAGTCTCTGAGATCTAGGCGCTAATGTTTTACTCTAAGAAAAGCCGCCTATGCTACGTGTGTGTTAGAGAGAGACAGGGCGAGAAAAAATGAAATTTTTTTCTTGATGCTGGCTATAATAATAATACGATCCAATTCAGATCCTGCAGTCTAAAAAATGTGGTCACTCGCTGCGATTCTGCGTTTTTGGTTTTATCGTATCTTTAAAATTGTGTATGCCACAGATTTTCGCCCTTTGTGGGGGCGGAAGTGGGCGGGGCAAAGTTTTGAAATATTTTTGTAGTGTGAAGGCATAAGCCTCCACAACACTGACCACGACACCATCCCCTGAAGGGACCGCCCCGACGGCTTGTTATCTAATTTCATTATTACTAAGAGAACCCACACGAAAGAGATACACTCTTACGCCCACACAGCCAACGCAAAGAAGAGAACGGCTATACGCAGATGAAAGAGAGCGAAGCGGCAGAGAAGCCGCCGATCGGCCTTACGCCCACGCAGCCGAGGAAAGAGCCGACGGCGAAGCAGGCAATACACACACGCAGCCGATCGCCCACGCAGCCGAGGCCGACAGCCGAAAGCTGCGCAGCCACGAAGCGGCAGAGAAGCTGCAAAAGGTAAAGGAGAGGCCTGGCACGGTCCAGCGCGAGCCAAGCTCGGGAGTGATCTCCGAGGGCTGAGCAAGACCGGTTGTGTGGCGGAAGCCAAAAATGTGAAAATAAGCCGCGACCGCGCCGTGTAAAAAAACAAGCTGTGACCACGCGGTGTACAAGACAATCCGAAGTGACGAGGACCCGCCGCGGGATACCAGGACCCCAAAGGAGGGAAACAAGGGTGAGCCACCTCACGTATGTGAGCTCTGGGGGGGAACAGATCGGTGCAGTAGGCAGGTATAGACAGAACATTCCCGCAGTTGTTTTACATATCCATGCCCACATGTTGTTTAATATAAGTTTTTTTTGGCGTTTATTTCCCCGCTGCAGGCGCGGGAGTTTAAGTAGGGAAATGATCCGAAAACAATAAAGACACCAACCTCAACCCACCTGTCTCAGAACATTCGCCCGTAGGAGTTACTCACTCCCCCTCCCCCTCTCTTCCCTTTTCCCGGGAGGCCCAGCGAAGTGGATGTGAGTCGTGGATCATGCGGCATTCACCAAGCTGGGTTTTTCCTCTCCTGTACCTTTTCCCCCTGGGGACCCGGCGATGCTGGATGTGAGTCGTGGATTCACGCGGCATTCGCAGAGCTGGGTTCCCTCTCCTACACCCTCGCCCTGGGGACCTGGCGACGCAGATGTGAGTCGTGGATAATGCGGCATCTGCTAAGCTGGGCTCCCCTCTCCCATACCCTTCCGATCCCTGATCCAAACCTATTCTCCCGCCACACATGACCCCCAACGCACGTCTCTGCAGCTCCCAAGCACGGCTTCACCCGCGCCTCATGGCCGGGCCAGGCCCGACCGTCCCACGATCCACCCCACGGGCGCGCTTTCGCCACGAGCGGCTCTCCCCTTAGGTCCTCACGCAACAAATTTTGCTGTGGGGAAGGACCGGGCCCTGGACAGACTGAGAAGCTGTACCTCGGCCTGAGAACTTCCTTACAGATGGCGCCCGAGCAGGGACCCACGAGGGGAGAGTCAGTGAGCATAGGGAACAAGTGAAAAAGTGAAAAGGGAACCAAGCAGCAGCCCACAATTAAAAGGCAAGACCCACAAAAGCAAAACAGCAAACGATGCTTAGGACCCACGGATCAGGAAAAGCAGCAGGAGAAAGGAAAGGAAAACTTCAAATCAGTGATTAGCAGCCCCAAAATCAGAGTCCCGGCGAATAGCCAGCACCAATCTTTGATCCCTCGACTTATGTACAGCTGAGGCTGGTTTCTCTAATACCCCCCTAGCAACAGCCACCGGCACGTGTCCCAGACGCGCCGGCGAAAACCACGCGAAAAACCACGCAGCCAGCCACCTACGAGGCAGAAAGAGACGGGGAGAGACGCGAAAAACCACGCGGCCAGCCACCTACGCGACAGAAAGAGACGGGGAGAGACGCCGAAGACACAGCACCGCGTGCCGGGAGAAAATGGCCGCAGACGGCGCCTAAAACTTTGGCACGCGACGGCGACAAAGCGGCACCAGCGACAGAGTAGCCAAGCAGCAGCAGCGGCAGAGCAGCAAAGCAGCAGCGACAGGGCAGCGGCAGGGCGGAGAAGCAGCAGCGACAGAGCAACGAGGCAGCGGCAGAGCAGAGAAGCAGCAGCGACAGGGCAGCGAGGCAGCGGCAGAGCGGAGAAGCAGCAGCGACAGGGCAGCGAGGCAGCGGCAGAGCGGAAGAGCAGCAGCGACAGAGCAGCGAGGCAGTGACAGAGCAGCGAGACAGTGACCGAGCAGCCAGGCAGTGACAGAGCAGCGAGACAGTGACAGAGCAGCCAAGCAGCGAAGCAGCGGTAGAACAACGGAGCAGCGAGGGACAGCCGGCGAACGCAGAGGAGCAGCTACATGGCAGAGGAGCCCTCGGCCACAAAGCCATGGCCGCGGCCAATATAAGGCGGAGCAGGAACACCGGTCGAGGCAGTTGTTACCGGGCAGTCACGCAGTTGTTACCGGGCAGTCATACAGTTACCACCGAGCAGTCAGACAGAACCTTTCCCTGTACCGCGCCACGTATCCTTCGACAGGATCATCCAACCCAGTGCTGTGTATCCTAGTACAGGATCACCGATCTAGTACCGTGCCGCGTGTCCTTCGAACAGGATCCCTCACCCCAGTGCCGTGTATCCTAGTATAGGATCACCGATCCAGTACCGTGCCGCGTGCCCTTCGAACAAGACTCCTCACCCAGTGCCGTGTATCCTAGTACAGGAGCCCCAGACCGTGCTGATAAGGACTCGCACCGGTGCCACGATTAGTATACCAGGATCAGGATGAACATCCGCTGGATAGCGTCCCGCAGGAAGGACGAGCTGCAGAGCCTAGCTAAGGAGTTTGGACTAGGAGAAACTGGGAATGTAGAGGACCTACGGAGCCGGATCACCGCATTCATAGCACGCCCAGGGCACCCCGAAGCCGTGCAAGCAAGGCTGGACGAATTGGCCACGCACTTTGGGAACATACCGAGCCCCAGGGACCACCGGAGTCCAGCCACGTCACCCGGGCCAGAGAGCCGGACGAAGATGGAAGACAGCAAGGAGGGTCCAAAACTGCGATTAATCGTACCCGAGCTGCCCAGCACGAGCCAAGGATCCACCCACGGATACCGCGAGTCAGCAACCGAGACGCCGGCCGCTCAGGACGAGCAACCACAACGAGATGCCCAAGGACCACTCCAAGGAATCAGACCAGAGGCGGCCAGCAAGAACCACGAGCCAGGACCCACTACCACTGGACCCCTGGCCACGCCTAGCCACCAGACAAGCACGGAAGGAGAACAGCCACGTCTTCCTCAGGGACATCGGGTCTCACGCCCCGGAGGGGGTGAAATTTCATACTCATTACTGGCGGACAAACTCCGGAAATGGGGATTTACTTTCGACGGCCACGCGGACCCACTAGCGTTCATCGAAAGGCTCGAGGAGCGAGTGGAATCATACGGCGGGAGCCCAGAGCAGTTGCCGCGAGCCATCTCCGGTCTCCTTACAGGTAAGGCCGAAGGATGGTTCCGAACTTTTCAGATGCAGGGACAGAATTGGACAGACTTTCGGAAAGAATTCCTAGAATTCTTCCTGCCCCCCAGATACTTCCAGCGGCTGGAAGACACCATACGAAGTCGGGAACAGAAGCCCAAGGAATCCTTCCGGGATTACCTTATCGAGTTGCGTCTGATGATGCAGCGAGCCCAGTATACTCGGAAACAGGAACTCGAGCGGATCTACGAAAATCTCCGTCCGGAGTATCAAATGTACACGCGCAGACAAGATTTCCGATCACTCACAGAATTGACCCAGCTCGTCTCGGCCTACGAAACCGCGCGGGACCGAGACGCACTCCGTTGCATCGGGACCACGCAGAACCATCGAGCCGCCTATATCGGCAATGGAACCAACCCACAACGAGGCAACACACACGAGACACCCGGGAAAACCGAGATCGCCAACCGAGGAATCGGCCAGGAGCAAGAGCAGGCGATCGATGTACAACGAGGCTGCCGGAACTGCGGGGAAAACGGCCATTTCAGTGGTGCGTGCACAAACCGACAGAAGCTGTTCTGTTGGGAATGTGGCCACCGAGGGGTCCGGACCATCAACTGCTGCCGGAAACCCGCGTCGGAAAACGGGTCGGGTCTCCGCCCAACTGGGACATGGACGGAGGCGCGCACCCAGGAACAGGAGAAACCCACCCATTAAGCATGACCGGAGGAAGGATCGCTGCCCTGGTGGACATCAATGGGAGAGCATTTGCGGCCACCCTCGACACTGGAGCCACACGATCCTTCATCAGTGAGCGGCTGGCGAAGGAGATAGGGACGACCGAGAACAGGCGAGAGGTGAGGACCAGGATCCGCCTGGCAGATGGAACCAGGAAGGAGATCAACCAAGCGATAGCAGTCACAGTGCGCCTGGATCAGCAAGAAACACAGGTATCTCTTCTTATACTCCCCACGGTATTAGACGACTTCATCTTGGGACTCGACTTCCTCTGTGGCATCCGCGCAAGGATCCACTGCGGACGGGCATATCTACAGCTGAAGTTGCAGCAGAAACCCGCCGGGACGATACCATCATGCACCGCCCAGCCACGCCCACGGTCTGTCACGTTTGCGGACTCCACTGCCATCCGAGACCAGCCGCTGACCAACACCCCACAGCCAACCACGAACCATCCAACCGCAGCGACAACAAAGCCCTACCAGACAAGATCAAGCAACAACCCAAGGACTACGCCACCACAACAGGACACGAAGAAAGCTACGACGGAACGAACTGCGACACCGATGGAACCAACCATGGCCAGTTCCTCAGCACGAACCCCGACACCAACAGGACAACGCAACAAAACGAAGACTTTGGCAGAGACAGCTACGGCTCCACTGGATCAATCCAGGGCCAGCTCGTCGAACCAGGAGTCACCAACAGGACACAGCAGGAAGCAAAGGACTTGGGCAGAGACAGCTACGGCTCCACTGGATCAATCCAGGGCCAGCTCGTCGAACCAGGAGTCACCAACAGGACACAGCAGGAAACAAAGGACTTGGGCAGAGACAGCTACGGCTCCACTGGATCAATCCAGGGCCAGCTCGTCGAACCAGGAGTCACCAACAGGACACAGCAGGAAACAAAGAACTTGGGCAGAGACAGCTACGGCTCCACTGGATCAATCCAGGGCCAGCTCGTCGAACCAGGAGTCACCAACAGGACACAGCAGGAAGCAAGGGACTTGGGCATAGACAGCTCCGGCTCCACTGGATCAATCCAGGGCCAGCTCGTCGAACCAGGAGTCACCAACAGGACACAGCAGGAAGCAAGGGACTTGGGCAGAGACAGCTCCGGCTCCACTGGATCAATCCAGGGCCAGCTCGTCGAACCAGGAGTCACCAACAGGACACAGCAGGAAGCAGGGGACTTGGGCAGAGACAGCTCCGGCTCCACTGGATCAATCCAGGGCCAGCTCGTCGAACCAGGAGCCATCTCCGGTCTCCTTACAGGTAAGGCCGAAGGATGGTTCCGAACTTTTCAGATGCAGGGACAGAATTGGACAGACTTTCGGAAAGAATTCCTAGAATTCTTCCTGCCCCCCAGATACTTCCAGCGGCTGGAAGACACCATACGAAGTCGGGAACAGAAGCCCAAGGAATCCTTCCGGGATTACCTTATCGCGTTGCGTCTGATGATGCAGCGAGCCCAGTATACTCGGAAACAGGAACTCGAGCGGATCTACGAAAATCTCCGTCCGGAGTATCAAATGTACACGCGCAGACAAGATTTCCGATCACTCACAGAATTGACCCAGCTCGTCTCGGCCTACGAAACCGCGCGGGACCGAGACGCACTCCGTTGGACCACGCAGAACCATCGAGCCGCCTATATCGGCAATGGAACCAACCCACAACGAGGCAACACACACGAGACACCCGGGAAAACCGAGATCGCCAACCGAGGAATCGGCCAGGAGCAAGAGCAGGCGATCGATGTACAACGAGGCTGCCGGAACTGCGGGGAAAACGGCCATTTCAGTGGTGCGTGCACAAACCGACAGAAGCTGTTCTGTTGGGAATGTGGCCACCGAGGGGTCCGGACCATCAACTGCTGCCGGAAACCCGCGTCGGAAAACGGGTCGGGTCTCCGCCCAACTGGGACATGGACGGAGGCGCGCACCCAGGAACAGGAGAAACCCACCCATTAAGCATGACCGGAGGAAGGATCGCTGCCCTGGTGGACATCAATGGGAGAGCATTTGCGGCCACCCTCGACACTGGAGCCACACGATCCTTCATCAGTGAGCGGCTGGCGAAGGAGATAGGGACGACCGAGAACAGGCGAGAGGTGAGGACCAGGATCCGCCTGGCAGATGGAACCAGGAAAGAGATCAACCAAGCGATAGCAGTCACAGTGCGCCTGGATCAGCAAGAAACACAGGTATCTCTTCTTATACTCCCCACGGTATTAGACGACTTCATCTTGGGACTCGACTTCCTCTGTGACATCCGCGCAAGGATCCACTGCGGACGGGCATATCTACAGCTGAAGTTGCAGCAGAAACCCGCCGGGACGATACCATCATGCACCGCCCAGCCACGCCCACGGTCTGTCACGTTTGCGGACTCCACTGCCATCCGAGACCAGCCGCTGACCAACACCCCACAGCCAACCACGAACCATCCAACCGCAGCGACAACAAAGCCCTACCAGACAAGATCAAGCAACAACCCAAGGACTACGCCACCACAACAGGACACGAAGAAAGCTACGACGGAACGAACTGCGACACCGATGGAACCAACCATGGCCAGTTCCTCAGCACGAACCCCGACACCAACAGGACAACGCAACAAAACGAAGACTTTGGCAGAGACAGCTACGGCTCCACTGGATCAATCCAGGGCCAGCTCGTCGAACCAGGAGCCATCTCCGGTCTCCTTACAGGTAAGGCCGAAGGATGGTTCCGAACTTTTCAGATGCAGGGACAGAATTGGACAGACTTTCGGAAAGAATTCTTCCTGGCCCCCAGATACTTCCAGCGGCTGGAAGACACCATACGAAGTCGGGAACAGAAGCCCAAGGAATCCTTCCGGGATTACCTTATCGCGTTGCGTCTGATGATGCAGCGAGCCCAGTATACTCGGGAACAGGAACTCGAGCGGATCTACGAAAATCTCCGTCCGGAGTATCAAATGTACACGCGCAGACAAGATTTCCGATCACTCACAGAATTGACCCAGCTCGTCTCGGCCTACGAAACCGCGCGGGACCGAGACGCACTCCGTTGCATCGGGACCACGCAGAACCATCGAGCCGCCTATATCGGCAATGGAACCAACCCACAACGAGGCAACACACACGAGACACCCGGGAAAACCGAGATCGCCAACCGAGGAATCGGCCAGGAGCAAGAGCAGGCGATCGATGTACAACGAGGCTGCCGGAACTGCGGGGAAAACGGCCATTTCAGTGGTGCGTGCACAAACCGACAGAAGCTGTTCTGTTGGGAATGTGGCCACCGAGGGGTCCGGACCATCAACTGCTGCCGGAAACCCGCGTCGGGAAACGGGTCGGGTCTCCGCCCAACTGGGACATGGACGGAGGCGCGCACCCAGGAACAGGAGAAACCCACCCATTAAGCATGACCGGAGGAAGGATCGCTGCCCTGGTGGACATCAATGGGAGAGCATTTGCGGCCACCCTCGACACTGGAGCCACACGATCCTTCATCAGTGAGCGGCTGGCGAAGGAGATAGGGACGACAGAGAACAGGCGAGAGGTGAGGACCAGGATCCGCCTGGCAGATGGAACCAGGATGGAGATCAACCAAGCGATATCAGTCACAGTGCGCCTGGATCAGCAAGAAACACAGGTATCTCTTCTTATACTCCCCACGGTATTAGACGACTTCATCTTGGGACTCGACTTCCTCTGTGGCATCCGCGCAAGGAGCCACTGCGGACGGGCATATCTACAGCTGAAGTTGCAGTAGAAACCCGCCGGGACGATACCATCATGCACCGCCCAGCCACGCCCACGGTCTGTCACGTTTGCGGACTCCACTGCCATCCGAGACCAGCCGCTGACCAACACCCCACAGCCAACCACGAACCATCCAACCGCAGCGACAACAAAGCCCTACCAGACAAGATCAAGCAAAAACCAAAGGACTACGCCACCACAACAGGACACGAAGAAAGCTACGACGGAACGAACTGCGACACCGATGGAACCAACCATGGCCAGTTCCCCAGCACGAACCCCGACACCAACAGGACAACGCAACAAAACGAAGACTTTGGCAGAGACAGCTACGGCTCCACTGGATCAATCCAGGGCCAGCTCGTCGAACCAGGAGTCACCAACAGGTCACAGCAGGAAGCAAAGGACTTGGGCAGAGACAGCTACGGCTCCACTGGATCAATCCAGGGCCAGCTCGTCGAACCAGGAGTCACCAACAGGACACAGCAGGAAACACAGGACTTGGGCAGAGACAGCTACGGCTCCACTGGATCAATCCAGGGCCAGCTCGTCGAGCCAGGAGTCACCAAAAGGACACAGCAGGAAACAAAGGACTTGGGCAGAGACAGCTACGGCTCCACTGGATCAATCCAGGGCCAGCTCGTCGAACCAGGAGTCACCAACAGGACACAGCAGGAAGCAAGGGACTTGGGCAGAGACAGCTCCGGCTCCACTGGATCAATACAGGGCCAGCTCGTCGAACCAGGAGTCACCAACAGGACACAGCAGGAAGCAAGGGACTTGGGCAGAGACAGCTCCGGCTCCACTGGATCAATTCAGGGCCAGCTCGTCGAACCAGGAGTCACCATCAGGACACAGCAGGAAGCAGGGGACTTGGGCAGAGACAGCTCCGGCTCCACTGGATCAATCCAGGGCCAGCTCGTCGAACCAGGAGTCACCAACAGGACACAGCAGGAAGCAAGGGACTTGGGCAGAGACAGCTCCGGCTCCACTGGATCAATCCAGGGCCAGCTCGTCGAACCAGGAGTCACCAACAGGACACAGAAAGGAAGCAAGGGACTTGGGCAGAGACAGCTCCGGCTCCACTGGATCAATCCAGGGCCAGCTCGTCGAACCAGGAGTCACCAACAGGACACAGCAGGAGGCAAGGGACTTGGGCAGAGACAGAGCCGGCTCCACTGGATCAATACAGGGCCAGCTCGTCGAACCAGGAGTCACCAACAGGACACGGCAGAAAGCAGAAAACTACCGCAGAGATAGCCTCGGCGCCGCGGGACCAACCCAGGGCCAGCTCGTCGAACCAGGAGTCACCAACAGGACACGGCAGAAAGCAGAAAACTACCCAGGGCCAGCTCATCGAACCGGGAGTCAGCAACAGGACCCAGGAATCACCAGAATACTCCAGCAAAGATAGCTGCGGCACCGCGGGACCACTCCAGGGCCAGCTCATCGAACCGATAGTCACCACGGAGTAACCCAGCACGACAGACATCACACCACAGGACGAGATCAGAGAGACCTCGACGACGGACTACCAACTGGAGCCATTAGCCGACGCCGAAATAGCCCGGGAACGAAACCCGTTTCGCCCAGCCGACTCGGATGACGACGAGAACGCGATCTTGGCCGCCATTACCGCCCTGGAACTGGAGGACCTATCGCCGTGGCAGCAAGAAAATACCCAGCAGGCATCACAGACGCAGAGCAGGACCTACAACCTACGCCGACGCGAATGGAGACCCACGATCGGGACGCTCGTGATGCTACGCCAACATCACCTGTCCAAAGCGGCGGACAACTTCGCTGCCAAACTGGCTCGCCCCGCAAGTGGAAACCGCGTCCACACTCAGTAAGATAGCTTAACTCCCCTTAAGGGATTAGAGTAAGAAATAGCCAGAAACTAGAAAATGCACCGATCAGGGAAACCCAGGGCACAGGACACATCAGTAGCACAGGGCAGGATCTAACCAAACAAGGTTTCTTCCCCCCACCAGATCCGACATGGACAACCCAAGGACGAGCGACGCACAGCCTCTAGAGGCAGAGGATGGCAGGGAGGGGCATCCTAGGGGTGCGTCGCCGCCCAGCTCAAGGCAACCACGGTCCACGACCAGCCAACCACAAGCAAGACACCACTCTCCGACCCCGCAAGCAGAACCGGGCAACACCACGCGAGCCAAGCAAAGGAGGACAGCGACCTGTCATTGGGCTTGGAAGAGGCAGAGCCGGGCGGACTGCTCAAAGCGTTCGAGGAGATGCCCGAGCTAAACACGCTGCAGGAGGAGCAGGAATGGCCAATCGCCCCAGTCGCCTGGCGCGTAAGCACGCCTGACCGCCGCATCCCGCAAAGCCTGCTGGAAGGCGCCAGCGCTCAGGCAAACGCGGCGCGTCACAGGCGCAGCCGGATCCGCAGCCTAGAACACCACGACGGCCAACGCTTCCGCGTATGCATCAGCGGAAATTTGGTGCGCATTTCACCGCGCCCCACCCCGAAGTAGGAAGGGAGTGTGAAGGCATAAGCCTCCACAACACTGACCACGACACCATCCCCTGAAGGGACCGCCCCGACGGCTTGTTATCTAATTTCATTATTACTAAGAGAACCAACACGAAAGAGATACGCTCTTACGCCCACGCAGCCAACGCAAAGAAGAGAACGGCTATACGCAGATGAAAGAGAGCGAAGCGGCAGAGAAGCCGCCGATCGGCCTTACGCCCACGCAGCCGAGGAAAGAGCCGACGGCGAAGCAGGCAATACACACACGCAGCCGATCGCCCACGCAGCCGAGGCCGACAGCCGAAAGCTGCGCAGCCACGAAGCGGCAGAGAAGCTGCAAAAGGTAAAGGAGAGGCCTGGCACGGTCCAGCGCGAGCCAAGCTCGGGAGTGATCTCCGAGGGCTGAGCAAGACCGGTTGTGTGGCGGAAGCCAAAAATGTGAAAATAAGCCGCGACCGCGCCGTGTAAAAAAACAAGCTGTGACCACGCGGTGTACAAGACAAGCCGAAGTGACGAGGACCCGCCGCGGGATACCAGGACCCCAAAGGAGGGAAACAAGGGTGAGCCACCTCACGTATGTGAGCTCTGGGGGGGAACAGATCGGTGCAGTAGGCAGGTATAGACAGAACATTCCCGCAGTTGTTTTACATATTCATGCCCACATGTTGTTTAATATAAGTTTTTTTTGGCGTTTATTTCCCCGCTGCAGGCGCGGGAGTTTAAGTAGGGAAATGATCCGAAAACAATAAAGACACCAACCTCAACCCACCTGTCTCAGAACATTCGCCCGTAGGAGTCACTCACTCCCCCCTCCCCCTCTCTTCCCTTTTCCCGGGAGGCCCAGCGAAGTGGATGTGAGTCGTGGATCATGCGGCATTCACCAAGCTGGGTTTTTCCTCTCCTGTACCTTTTCCCCCTGGGGACCCGGCGATGCTGGATGTGAGTCGTGGATTCACGCGGCATTCGCAAAGCTGGGTTCCCTCTCCTACACCCTCGCCCTGGGGACCTGGCGACGCAGATGTGAGTCGTGGATCATGCGGCATCTGCTAAGCTGGGCTCCCCTCTCCCATACCCTTCCGATCCCTGATCCAAACCTCTTCTCCCGCCACACATGACCCCCAACGCACGTCTCTGCAGCTCCCAAGCACGGCTTCACCCGCGCCTCGTGGCCGGGCCAGGCCCGACCGTCCCACGATCCACCCCACGGGCGCGCTTTCGCCACGAGCGGCTCTCCCCTTAGGTCCTCACACAACAAATTTTGCTGTGGGGAAGGACCGGGCCCTGGACAGACTGAGAAGCTGTACCTCGGCCTGAGAATTTCCTTACAAGGTTCATCAGAAACTGTCTACCGTGTATACTACACTCGATGCCTAAAACAATCCATAACAGAACTCTCCATAGTATCCCAAAGTCGTGTGTTCCTTTTCATACCCTACACGTTGATCATTTGGGTCCGTTGCCGAGTATTAGATCTAAGCGAAAACACCTCCTTGTGGTAATAGATGCATTCACTAAGTTTGTCAAATTGTTCCCGGTTAATAGTACCAGCACGCGGGAAGCGAAGGATGCCTTAAGTAAATATTTTGATTTCTATAGTCGCCCTACTAGGATAATATCAGATCGTGGGACCTGTTTCACCTCGTTAGAGTTCTCTAGTTTACTGCAGGAGAGAGGGATAGAGCACATTAAGGTAGCTACTGGTGCACCGCAGGCGAATGGCCAAGTGGAGCGAGTGAATCCTGTTCTTACTCCTATGTTAGGAAAACTGTCAGAGCCCCTTGAGCAAGCCGATTGGTATAGGTTGATGAGCAAGGTAGAGCACGCCATTAATAACTCCGTTAACAGCAGTACGAAAAAGACACCTAGCACATTGTTATTTGGAATACCCCAGAAAGGACCCGTTGTAGATGAATTAACCGAATACCTAGAGGAGAAGTTAGCGTCAGAACTTAGAGAGTTGGAAACTATAAGAGAAATAGCAAGTGAGAACATACGGTTGTCGCAGAAAAAAAATGAGAAGATGTATGCCCATAAACATAGAGCCCCATTAAAGTATGAACCTGGTGACTATGTAGCAGTCCGGCATGTGGACACAACACCGGGGATCAATAAGAAGTTCGCACCAAAGTATCGAGGACCGTACAGGATCAATAGAGTATTGGATAATGATCGTTATGAGGTTGTCTACATTGAGGACTGTCAGTTGACGCAAATGCCATTCCGAAGTATACTAGAACCAGCAAGGCTTAAACCCTGGGTAGAGTGTAAGGATAAAACCATGGTCTCATGTTGTTAATCGATGAAGTAGTATGTTAAGTAAGACAATACCGAATAAGAAATGTTTAACCAACTGTATGCCTTAGTGTGTAGATCGTGGGCGATCTGTAGTCAGGTTGCCCGAATGTAAGATATGAATATTAGTTTATAAGATTTGAATATTAGTTTAAGAGTTAGTCATCGATAGTATTATAAGAAATACCTCGTTTTGTCGAGGACAAGTATCGATATGCCAACACACATTAATTGATATACGACAATGAAGACAGAAGAACATATAATAAAACCGTGCTATTAAAAGTTTACAATAGTTTTCTTTTATTATATTTATTGACGATCCCGAGTCCGCGATACCTCTTAAGTATACCCGATACTCAAAATTGGGGTATATTAGATTTGTGGTGAAAATGGATGTGTGTAACGTCCAGAAGGAATCGTTTCCGACCCCATAAAGTATATATATTCTTGATCAGCATCAATAGCCGAGTCGATTAAGCCATGTCTGTCTGTCCGTCTGTCCGTCCGTCCGTCTGTCCGTCTGTCCGTCCCCTTCAGCGCCTAGTGCTCAAAGACTATAAGAGCTAGAGCAACGATGTTTTGGATCCAGACTTCTGTGATATGTCACTGCTACAAAAATATTTCAAAACTTTGCCCCGCCCACTTCCGCCCCCACCAAGGGCCAAAATCTGTGGCATCCACAATTTCGACGATACGAGAAAACTAAAAACGCAGACCCGTGGAAGATGACTATATCTTACAGAGTGCAAAATCTGAACCAGATCGTATAATTATTATAGCCTGAATCACGAAAACAATTTCACTCTTTCTCGCTCTGCCTCACTCTAACACACAGGTTTCATGGTCGGTTTTGCCAATTGCAAAATATGAGTTCAAGGATCTCAGAACCCATAAGAGCTAGAGCAACCAAATTTGGTATCCACACTCCTGTGATATCGGACCTTGACCGTTTAGTGTCAAAATTTCGCCGCACCCCCTTCCGCCCCCGCAAAGGACGAAAAACTGGGGCAACCACAAAACTCAGAGACTATTAAGGCTAGAGTAACTTAATTTGGTATCCGAACTTCTGTTAGATCTCACTATAAAACGTATATCTCACAATTTCGCCCCACCCCCTTCCGCCCCCACAAAGGACGAGAATCTGTTGCATCCACAATATTGCAGATTCGAGAAAACTAAAAACGCAGAATCATAGAGAATGACCATATCTATCAGACTGCTGAGTCTGGATCAGATCAGATAATTTTTATAGCCAACAGGAACAAATCAATTTGCAGTGGCTACGCAGCGCCCGACGTCACGCACAGACTGATTTTCTGTCTCTCTCGCACGCACTCTTTGTCGTTTCGTTTAATATTAGCGCCGTCTGCCGGAGGAGAGCCATACTGACTTAGTATCGGGTATATCTGTAGAGTTGCGGTGTCCGCAGCAACTCACAACGTTCCCCCTCGTTTCCTTTTGTTTTGAATAAACAGTAGCTCTCGCTATAACCGCTCTCCACTCTGCTCTCTTTTTTTACCAATTCCGCTTTGAGCGTTGTCTGGCACATTGGACTGATACCAATTTGTTTTGCAAACAATTGTAAATAAATAATAATAAAATGGAATACGCTGTGGTCTGTGCCAAAAAAACCAGTAAGAAGCAGATCACCCACGATCAGCCGAATGTCCCCTGCTGGCTCTGCGACAGCGTAGTGCACGCAAAATGCGCTGGATTTTCTGGCCTCGTGAGTGATGCTATAGCCAAACGTAATGGCTTGCATTACAGTTGCGAGGGATGCCGAGCGGTGGAGAAAGACATGGTATCTTTCATGAGGCAGACGCGGAGTGGCTTTAAGGAGCTGACCGTTGGTTTCAAAAACCAATACGATCGGCTCCTAGCCATGGAGGCTCAGTTTAGCGGTTTAAAACTGCTGAATGAGTCTCTGAGGCGCAAAAAGGTCACTCCGCGGGATCTGCAAGTGCCAACCGTCACTCAGCCGTGCACCGCCGAAAAACTGACTCCGACCACTCCAAGTGTGCAGCAGTTGATCTCGATCGCCAGCTGCTGGCGATGCAGATTCGGTAGCCGAATTCATCGCCTCGGAGAATGTGCAGCCAAGTACGTCTGCAGCATCCGTGTCCGTGGTGTCCGCAAGTTCGCTAGTTGTCCCGTCTATCCCGATCCCACCAGTAAATAGACGTTCCGGACCTCCGGATATTGCCACCACAGGTACTAGACCTGTGGTGACTAAACCACTGGTGGGAGTCCCACCAAAACGAGAAGTTTTTGTTTCACGGCTGGCCCCTGACCTCACATCTAATGATGTAATTGCTTTTATTCTCTTATGCCAGGGAGATAGCCTCGTTTAAGATAAGCATGTCCCCAACTCAATTTGACGCCATTTGATCCGCCAAATTTTCGCCGGAGCATTTGGTGGTGAAGGAGTTTAAGGCTAAGAAGAAGAATGGGCCCCCCATATCCCTTCCAAATCTTTCCAGTGTGCCACCCTCAACCTCAGCTTCCTCTTCCTCAACTTCCCGTCTTGTTTCCACCTTTCCAAAAAACTAACTTCTCTTTTAGTAACCTATCAGAATGTAAGAGGCTTGCGTAGTAACCTCAGCATTCTTTTCCGGGATAGTGTTGCATTTGCTTCCCACGTTATTGTGTTTACTGAAACCTGGTTAAAGCCGGACATTCTTAGTTCCGAGGTTTTGGCAGGTCGGTACACAACTTTTAGAAAGGACCGTTTGTCTCGACGTGCAGGAGGGGTTCTAATTGCAGTGGACTCTTACTTCACCTCAGAACACTTCACAGTCCAAGTTCAACAGGAACTGGAATTCCTGTGTGTAAAACTGATTCTTCCCGCTTTCGCTATATTCATTACTTGCTCGTATATCCCACCTTTTTCGGATATCTCATTTTATGAGCAGCACTTGTCCGCTTTAACCGCTGTTTCTTCCTCGCTATCTGATAAAGATCGTATGATAGTTCTTGGTGACTTCAACTTGCCAGGAACTGCTCGGTCTTCGGTAAACGAGTCTAGTATCCTAGTGCCCATGTCACGTCATGACTTTGTTGACGGCTTGCTTGACCTGTCCCTGTCTCAAGTCAATCATGTGAAAAATTCCTTGGGTCGATTGCTTGATCTATGCTTTGTATCGGATCCGACCACAGTGTTGTTAACCCGAGCCCTTCCGCTCACTATACCTGAAGACGCCTACCACCCTACTTTCGAGGTGTGGCTAGATATAGGACCAACTGTATTGGATCGGTCGAGTAGACTACCTGAACGTGTCCGCTGCTTTCGTAAAGCTTAATAACCTAATTAGGGATTTTGATTGGTCCGCTTTGTACTTGTGCACTGATGTCACAAAAGGCACAAACATTTTTTCCAATGCTCTTGGCACATTTTTTGATTCTTGTGTCCCGCTTTCTTGTCCGATTAGATCTGGAAAACCCCGTTGGTTTACCAAAGAGTTATCCAGTCTAAAAAACTTAAAATCAAGACTTTATAAAAAATTTCAAGAAGTGGGCTCTCATACTTCTCACTCTCGTTACGTAATAGCTCGGTCAAACTTTAATGCTCAATGCTATAAGAACTACCTATCTCGTTGCAGGATACGTTTTTCTCAGGACCCTAAACAGTTTTACTGCTTCGTAAACAGTAAGCGTAGAACGTCCGCACACCCATCCTCGCTATCATTTTGTAATACGTCGGCAAATAATGATCAGGCAATTGCCGATCTTTTTGCCCAGTTTTTCCAAACCACCTATTCTGAGGAACGCTACTCTGGTCAACCGTACCCATACGGATTACCGAGGTCGAACGGCATTTTCAGTCCCTTGTTAAATGAATATTCCCTACTTCATGATCTTCGACTAGTTAAGCCGGTGTTTTCACCGGGTCCAGACGGGGTTCCAGGTTGGGTACTCAGGTACTGCGCCGAGGCTCTGTGTGGACCATTGCTTAAACTATTCACCCTGTCCATTGATTCCTCTTGCTTCCCCCCAATCTGGAAGTAATCGTTTATAATTCCTCTCCATAAAAAAGGTAGCAAGTCTGATGCAAAAAATTATAGAGGTATAGCAAAGTTATCCGCAATTCCCAAATTGTTTGAGAAGGTTTTAACTCCGCACTTGCAACATCTCTGCAAGTCACTTATATCTCCAACTCAGCATGTATTTATAAGGCGGCGATCAACCACCACGAACTTGTTAGAGTTTACCTCTTTCATTATTAAAGGCTTTCAAGGTAACTTAAAGACGGATGTTATTTACACCGACTTTAGTAAAGCAGTCGACTCTGTAAACCATTCCCTTTTAGCACATAAACTTGACCTCTTAGGGTTTCCGCCCAACCTCCTGAGATGGATTTCTAGCTATCTTTTTTCTAGGTCTCAAAGAGTCCTCTTCAAAAAGTCCCTCTCTTCACCAGTAAAGGTTTCTTCGGGAGTACCACAGGGCAGCCATCTAGGCCCCTTACTCTTCACACTCTTTATTAATGACTTGCCCTCAGTATTAGCATACTCTCGAGTACTTATGTATCCGGATGATGTTAAACTCTGTGTCCAGTACAAGGACATTTCATTTCATTCTCGCTTGCAATCCGATCTCAATAGCTTTCAGTCATGGTGCTGTGCAAACTTGTTACACCTTAATGCCTCGAAATGCAAAGTTATGACATTTCATCGTTCTAGCCCTTTGTTGGCTCCATACACCCTAATTGGGGGTTCTCTTGAGAGAATTACCCTGGTGGATGATCTGCGTGTTATGTTAGACCCCAAGTTAAAGTTTTCCGAACACATTTCTACCATGGTAAATAAGGCCATGGGCGTGCTTGGGTTTATAAAGAGGTGGTCAAAGGAATTTGACGACACCTATATAACAAAGACTCTCTATACCTCGCTTGTTCGTCCGATCTTAGAATACGGCTCCTGTGTATGGTGCCCTCAGTACAAAGTACACCAGGACCGTATAGAATCAGTACAGAAAAACTTTTTACTCTTTGCTCTGCGGGGCCTTAACTGGGTTGCGGGTGTAAGACTCCCATCTTACTCTAGTAGACCACTATTAGTAAACCTCCCATCCTTAGTTAACCGTAGAAAAATGCTTGGTGTGATATTTATGCACAACTTGATCAGGGGTGACATAGACAGCCCTGATCTGTTGAGCCGCAGAAACTTCACGATTCCTATTAGACTGACTAGAAATTTTATACCGTTGTTCCTTCCACTTTGTAGATCGAATTATTCCTTGCATGAACCGTTTAGGGTCTTATGTATTTGTATTTGTATTTATTTGTATATATATTCCTAACGCGACAGTATTCCTACTTTATGTTAAAGCGCTAGTCATATGGAGTTCACATATATATGTAGTTGTATGCTTTAAGCAGAATGATTTTCTTATTCTAACATTTTTGGTATGACTAATATTTTTATTATTATGACTAATATTTGTATTATTAATTCTAATTTTTTTTTATTTTTTTTTATTTATTTATTTTTTTTTTTTTTATTATTATTTTTTATTATTATTATTATTATTTATTTTTATTTACTTATTTATTTATTTTTATTTATTTATTTATTTATTTTTTTTTTTTTTATGGGTTTATCAAGTGTTTTTCTAGTTTATCCCTAAATTGCGTTGCTCTACTAATATTTTTAATATTGAAAGGTAACTCATTCCGTAACCGAATAGCATTTGTTAAAAATTGTTTTCCTGAATTGGCAAGTTTGTACCTTATGGTTACCAGATTCAACGTTCTATTTGATGAAGAAATGGTTAATTTATCATATAAGTAGCTCGGCTGTCTGGTATAGATTATTCGATGTAGAAAAATAATTGTTCTGTACCCTATCCATGTCTTTAAATCCATTTTGAATATTTGTCTTGCTAAGATTGAGATATGATCGGTTCGTCTCTTATTATATATGTAGCGGGCAATGTTGTTAAATGTTACTTTTAGTTTTTTTTGAGATTCAGCGTCACAATTTCCAAATATTTCAATACCATAGAATAAGGTGGGTGTCAAATATGTCTTAGCTATCATTAGTTTGAGTATATCTGGCAGGTATTTTTGTGTTGGTGCGAGTTTTCTTAGTAGACTATATGTTCTACCAGTAGCTTTCACTACTTGGCTACTCCAAGAAAGCGTATTGTTAAATGTTAATCCTAAGTTTTCCACCTGATCTACGTAATTAATTTGTTTTCCTTCGATTTCAAGTTTTGGATAGGCCATCGTATTTAGTTGCTTCTTGTATATAATTACACATTTACATTTATCTGGATTAAGTGCCAGACCGTTACGCTTCGCCCAGCTACTCACATTGAGCAAATCACTGTTACGCACACTTATACACTCATCAATTTTACTCAATGGACGACTAACATACATTTGGACGTCATCCGCATACATATGACTTTTACAATTTAACAGGACGTCTGGCAGGTCATTCACATATAATGAGAACAAAAGCGGCCCAAGAACTGAACCTTGAGGCACACCACGTGCAGTGCTCATCATTGAAGAAATTCTACTTCCACTTACCACTACCTGTCTTCTATCCGTTAAATACGATTTTAATAGCTTTATAGCTACCTTACTAAAATTGAAAAAGTTAACTAATTTACTTAATAAGATTTCGTGGTTAACCGTGTCAAATGCTTTACTGAAGTCAAGTAGTACTAACAGCGTCACATTTCCTTCATCTTGTGTTAATCTAATGTCTTCCGTTATATTTACTATTGCCGTAGTACAGCTTCTTTGTCTTCTGTAACCTGACTGTTTGTCACTTAGTAGTGCATTGTTATCTAGAAAAGTTCGAATTTGTTGTGACATTAATTGTTCAAGGACTTTTGACAAAAACGATAGAATTGATATAGGTCTATATTCATTTTTTCCTTTAGGGACCGGTGTTATTTTCGCAAGCTTCCATGTACTTGGAAATATTGATTTTGTTAAGACAGTATTGCAAATATAAGTCACATGTGGTAATATTTTCGGAAGTAAGATTTTTAGATTAGATTATTATCACAGGAACTATTCGGTATATTGTCAAGATAATGATTATATGCTACTTCAGGTACCCCGTTTATCACAAATTTTCTATTTAATTCATCTATGTCTACATCAATTTTGGTGTTATTTGTCCTCTTCCCTATTCCCAAGTCTTTGAGCTCCCTCCATGTCCTTCTTGTTAATATTGCACTTTGAAAACTTACAGAATAAAAAGATTTTTTAGCTGTCAGTATTAATAGGTTGGTATTTTTCCTTAAAGTTTTAAATTCTTGATACTGACCAGACGTTCTGTAGCGTTTCCATTTCAATACATTGATTGTACCATGGATTTTTCTTTTGTGCAATCTTTAATTTACGCAGTGGTACGAATTTTTCATAAAGACATGTTATGTGAGCTCGTAGTTGTTCTATTTGAGAATTAACATCATGGTATTTTTCCTTAAAGTTTTAAATTCTTGATACTGACCAGACGTTCTGTAGCGTTTCCATTTCAATACATTGATTGTACCATGGATTTTTCTTTTGTGCAATCTTTAATTTACGCAGTGGTACGAATTTTTCATATAGACATGTTATGTGAGCTCGTAGTTGTTCTATTTGAGAATTAACATCATCCATGTCAAATATTATATTCCAGTCATATGTATTGAATTCGTCATTAAGTTTGCTAATGTCAATGCTCTTAAAATTCCGGTACCATATGTCGTCGTCAATCTTTTTATACCCGATACTCAAAATGAGTATTGGGGTATATTACATTTGTGGTAAAAGTGGATGTGTGTAACGTCCAGAAGGAATCGTTTCCAACCCCATAAAGTATATATAGTCTTGATCAGCATCAATAGCCGAGTTGATTGAGCCATGTCTGTCTGTCCGTCCGTCCGTCTGTCCGTCCGTCCGTCTGTCCGTCTGTCCGTCCCCTTCAGCGCCTAATGCTCAAAGACTATAAGAGCTAGAGCAACGATGTTTTGGATCCAGACTTCTGTGATATGTCACTGCTCCAAAAATATTTCAAAACTTTGCCCCGCCCACTTCCGCCCCCACAAAGAGCGAAAATCTGTGGCATCCACAATTTCGACGATACGAGAAAACTAAAAACGCAGACCCGTGGAAGATGACTATATCTTCTAGAGTGCAAAATCTGATCCAGATCCAGATCCAGATCGTATAATTATTACAGCCAGAATCACGAAAACAATTTCACTCTTTCTCGCTCTGTCTCACTCTAACACACAGGTTTCATGGTCGGTTTTGCCAATTGCAAAATATGAGTTCAAGGATCTCAGAACCTATAAAAGCCAGAGCAACCAAATTTGGTATCCACACTCCTGTGATATCGGACCTTGACCGTTTCATGTCCAAATTTCGCCACACCCCCTTCCGCCCCCGCAAAGGACGAAAATCTGAGGCAACCACAAATCTCAGAGACTATTAAGGCTAGAGTAACCAAATTTGGTACACACACTCCTCTAAGATGTCACTATAAAACGTATATCTCAGAATTTCGCCCCACCCCCATCCGCCCCCACAAAGGACGAAAATCTGTTGCATTCACAATATTGCAGATTTGAGACAACTAAAAACGCAGAATCATAAATAATGACCATATCTATCAGATTGCTGAATCTGGATCAGATCAGATAATTTTTGTAGCCAAAAGGAACAAATCAATTTGCAGTGGCTACGCAGCGCCCGACGTCACGCTCAGACTGATTTTCTGTCTCTCTCGCACGCACTCTTTGTCGTGTCGTTTAATATTAGCGGCGTCTGCCGGAGGGGAGCCATACTGACTTAGTATCGGGTATAACCGTAGAGTTGCAGTGTCCGCAGCAACTCACAACGTTCCCCCTCGTTACAATTAAAATCATAAGTCAGGAAAAGTAGGTCGTGTCTGGAAAATGTTGGGACAGATAACTGATCATAAAAAACGATTTTTTCTTTATCATTGACAAAACAAAGGTCCAATAATGTACTTGCAGTGTTTGAGAAATGTGCCATCGCTGACTCCATATGTCGTTCCTTCAGTATATTGCTGTTTAGATCCCCGATTATAATTACGTCAGTATAGCTTACAGATAGGTCTGAAATTGCATCAATTACTTGTTGGTAGATTGTATTGCGGTGTGGTCTGTACAGACAGCCCAATAGTAATTTAAGAGAACTGTTAGAGGCCGATAATTCTATAAAAAGGTATTCTATTGCACTTTCTGGAGGGTGCTTGCATATTAATTTGGATTTGAATTTCTTGTTTATGTATACAGCAACACCCCCACCATTTCCTTCCCGATCAGATCGGTATAGATCAAATCCGGTACACAAAATAACATTATCACATAGATGCGGCATGAACCACGTTTCCGAAACACAAACTACATCAACATTCGATTGTTCAAACATATATCGGAACTCATCAATCTTACCATACAGCCTACCATACTCTGAGCATTTATATGACAAATATTTATGCCATCTTTTTGTTTAGCCAGCGTACGAATCAATATCCTACTATTCGTTGGAAGTCTATTCATATTATGGACCATTTAAAAGTTACTAAATAGCATATTAGCAGCACACGCAATATACACAAATCAATTATAACTATATAAAAACATAAAACCTTAAACTTCAACATTATATTACTATGGCTAAAGGAAGTTTTACTAACGAAAAAGGTTATTGTGGTCTGTCTCAACTGGCCTGTTAACTGCACCTGGATCAACTGCTGCAAGCTCATCCTCGGAAGTATCCCGCAATGTTTGCAGGTCATGCATGTTATCCACTCTAAAAATCTCTCCAGCTGGATGCTTCTTAACATGCACGATCGCCCGACGAGTGAAAACAGCCGATAGTGCTTTTCCTTTTTTCATTTTCATAGCCTCTTTGAAAACAGCCAGATTCTCTTTAGACAGCTGCTCATTAATATAAAACGCAGCCTGTGAGTCGAATTCCATTAGGTCCAGTGATAGCAGTTTTTTCGATTCCCTGCGATAGTTGCCAACAGCTCGCAACAACGCCGCCTTCTCTCTCACACTCTCTAGTCGCAGGATTATCACTGGATCAGCAGCTGTTCCGTGTGTTCTCTGTCGGATCCTAAAGATGTCTTTCACCCTTGGGAGGGGTGTTAGGTTAAGGGCAAAGCACATCTTGTTGAATCGGACCTTCAACATTTCACCTTCTTCAAAGGGTATTCCATGAATACGGAGATCACACGCAATGTCCCCTTTGGCGCGCTCAACACATTGTGTGCTTAGATCTCTAACTTGCGCACGTATTTCTTGCATACCATGTACCTCATTTTTGAGTTTGATAATTTGCTGCTCCATTTCGTGGATTACCTCACCCGCCTTTTCCAATTGCAGGACACGTTCAGTGAGTTTCTTCACATCTACTGCCATACCAAGAATTTGATTGGTCATAGCTGTGAACTTTTCCTCTATGGCCTGCAATACACCCTCAGACTTTAACGTAGTTCAGCCTGCTTAGCAAACATTCTGTCCAGGGCTTTCTGAATATTTTCTGGTATTTCCTCAGAACTCTTCGAGCCCTTGAGATCAGTTCCAGATTTTTCTCGCAGACGTTTTGAAACTGGAGCCATGTTCAAAACGTTTTTCCGTTACGGTGCTGCTTGAAATACTGCTTTATACTGCTTGAAATACTGCTTTGCCGACTCTTTACAATGCGTTGCCAATCACTTTGCTGTCTGCACTGCTTGCAACCTTTTATTGGGTATGGCTACGTTATTCTCTCAGTGACTCCGAAAGATCAAATGCTGGTTTACAGAGAGTGGTTCAGAACAATAACAAATATTCTTCTTCCACAGCACAACCAATAACAAATATTTTTCCACTGTATTTTATTAAAATTGGCTTTGTAGCGTTATCTTCAATTATTTCCACCGTCAATTGTTGTCTTTCAATGCGGACACAGTTTATGATGTGAACAAAACACTCTGTTTAATAAATAAATAAATAAAACGCACCGCGCGTCATGCGGCAGCGCCCCTCGGTCGGTTGGGCGGGAGGAGGGCTGCGTTTTGCCTGGGATCCGCGCGTAACAGCCTTCTGCTGGTGTCACACGGGCCACTTGACGGTGCAGTAACTGCATCGCCTCTTGAAAGATGCAGTCATTGCATGTCAACATCCAAATATTACCCTCGCTATAGTAGTAATGATTATAACAATCAAAACCCAAGTACTTCCAGAAATAATCATGAATCGAATCGAAATAATTCAGGAAATAATGCCGTAAATAATAAAGGATTATTTAACGAATTTAGAATTTCCTTAAACCAGGGCAGAGTACAGAATCCCACTAACTATCAAATCAATCAGACTCAGGCAGATAGCTATGCACCGAATCAGCCAGTCAAACGATCTAGGGAAAGCCAAAGTGGATATATGAAAATGGATGTAAATTTTCAGCAGAGTGCCTCGGAAGAAATCGAGGAAGACCATATATAGAAATAATCGTAAATAATAAAAAACTAGGGGGAACGTTGTGAGTTGCTGCGGACACCGCAACTCTACAGTTATACCCGATACTAAGTCAGTATGGCTCTCCTCCGGCAGACGGCGCTAATATTAAACGAAACGACAAAGAGTGCGTGCGAGAGAGACAGAAAATCAGTCTGTGCGTGACGTCGGGCGCTGCGTAGCCACTGCAAATTGATTTGTTCCTGTTGGCTATAAAAATAATCTGATCTGATCCAGACTCAGCAGTCTGATAGATATGGTCATTCTCTATGATTCTGCGTTTTTAGTTTTATCGAATCTGCAATATTGTGGATGCAACAGATTCTCGTCCTTTGTGGGGGCGGAAGGGGGTGGGGCGAAATTGTGAGATATACGTTTTATAGTGAGATCTAACAGAAGTTCGGATACCAAATTAAGTTACTCTAGCCTTAATAGTCTCTGAGATTTGTGGTTGCCCCAGTTTTTCGTCCTTTGCGGGGCGGAAGGGGGTGCGGCGAAATTTTGACACAAAACGGTCAAGGTCCGATATCACAGGAGTGTGGATACCAAATTTGGTTGCTCTAGCTCTTATGGGTTCTGAGATCCTTGAACTCATATTTTGCAATTGGCAAAACCGACCATGAAACCTGTGTGTTAGAGTGAGACAGAGCGAGAAAGAGTGAAATTGTTTTCGTGATTCAGGCTATAATAATTATACGATCTGGTTCAGATTTTGCACTCTGTAAGATATAGTCATCTTCCACGGGTCTGCGTTTTTAGTTTTCTCGTGTCGTCGAAATTGTGGATGCCACAGATTTTCGTCCTTTGTGGGGGCGGAAGTGGGCGGGGCAAAGTTTTGAAATATTTTTGTAGCAGTGACATATCACAGAAGTCTGGATCCAAAACATCGTTGCTCTAGCTCTTATAGTCTTTGAGCACTAGGCGCTGAAGGGGACGGACAGACGGACAGACGGACGGACGGACAGACGGACAGACAGACATGGCTTAATCGACTCGGCTATTGATGCTGATCAAGAATATATATACTTTATGGGGTCGGAAACGATTCCTTCTGGACGTTACACACATCCATTTTCACCACAAATCTAATATACCCCAATACTCATTTTGAGTATCGGGTATAATTAAGAGGTATCGCGGACTCGGGATCGTCAATAAATATAATAAAAGAAAACTATACAGATTCCAAAGTCGATAGCGACAACCTCACCGTCCATACCATTAATGGACCCGTCCGTCTGACTCAGACACGTAATGCAACCAAAAATTGTCCGACAAAACAAAAATTGTATATTCATAATTTTTCTGAAAGTTATGACATACTCTTAGGCAGAGAATATTTGATGGCCAGCAAAGCCGTCATCGATTACCGAAATGAAACGGTAAAGTTAGGAGAAAGGTCATACCCAATCATCCAAAGTGGAGAAGCAATTGCCGACGGCAAGACCGCACACAAAGGTGATAAGCCATCTTCAAAGGAAGATATAACTACACCTAAGTGCCTTGACCCATCTCCTGAAGGAGAGAATACTTCGCTTCCGCATTAGAGAATGAATTAAGGGAATGTAACCAGCTAAGGTTGGAACATTTAAATGACGAAGAAAAGGAGAAAGTAAAGAAAGTTCTCTATGAATTTAAGGACGTGCAGTATAAAGAAGGTGACATTTTGACCTTCACTAGTACTATAAAGCACGAAATTAAAACCCATCACGAAGATCCCGTATATCGTCGACCATATAAATATGCTCAAATACACGATCAAGAAGTGACTAAACAAATCAAAGATATGATTAGACAGGGAATCATTCGTAAGTCGAATTCTCCCTATTGTGCACCCATTGCTATGATACCAAAGAAAATAGATGATTCAGGAAAGCAGAAATATCGTATGGTAGTAGATTATAGAAGTCTAAACGAGGTGACAATCAAGGATAAATTTCCTACACCCAGAATGGACGAAATACTAGATAAACTAGGTAGGTGCCAATATTTTACCACAATCGATTTAGCTAAGGGATTCCATCAAATTCCTATGGAACCTAGCTCAATCCCAAAAACAGCTTTCTCCACGAAGCATGGTCATTACGAGTTCACTCGTATGCCTTTTGGGCTAACCACTGCCCCCGCCCCATTTCAAAGATGCATGAACAATCTGTTAGAAGATTTAATTTTCAAAGATTGCCTTGTGTATCTAGACGACATCATTATCTATTCCACATCATTGGAAGAA
Source organism: Drosophila persimilis (assembly GCF_003286085.1). Classification (NCBI taxonomy): domain Eukaryota; kingdom Metazoa; phylum Arthropoda; class Insecta; order Diptera; family Drosophilidae; genus Drosophila; species Drosophila persimilis. Next base: position 147,563 of record NW_020825481.1, read on the forward strand.
CATTTGTTGTCTCTTAAAAGGGTCTTTGGAAAGTTGAGAGATGCAAACCTCAAACTTCAAATGGATAAGTGTGAATTCCTGAAGAAAGAAACGGAATTCCTAGGCCATGTAGTAACAACTAACGCCATAGTTCCTAATCCAAAGAAAATATCCGCCATAATAAACTTCCCAATACCCAATACAACCATAAAAATAAAATCATTCATAGGTTTATGTGGATTTTATATGAAATTCATTCCCAATTTCGCTAACATAGCAAAACCAATGACACTCAAATTAAAGAAACGAGCAGTCATAGACCCAACAGAGGAAAAATACGTCGAGGCGTTCGAAAAGTTGAAAGTACTTATCACCTCAGATCCCATCCTCGCATTCCCAGATTTCAACAAAATGTTCACGGTAACAACCGATGCAAGTAACATTGCATTAGGAGCAGTGTTGTCGCAAGACCACAAACCAATTTGCTATGCAAGTAGAACCTTAAACGAACATGAAACGATGGAAGATAAAATTAAATGAATTTGACTTCAAAATAAAATATTTACCAGGAAAGGAGAACCATGTAGCCGATGCGCTATCAAGAGTAAAGATTAACGAAAACCTACTCGGGGAAACCATTAATAGTGATTGTGCAACGGTCCATAGCGCGCAAGAAGATAATACAAATTATATTCCAAATATAACTGATTAAAGGTAATAAGGATAAGGTAGAAACATCCCACTATTTCCACAAGATACTGATAAAAATCACATATACTGAAATGACAGAGTCATTAGCAAATAAAACAGCTAAAACAGAGCATCGTAACACCAATCTAACCTTCGAAATCACCCCTGAAATACAAAATATCAGAGAAAAGTATGTCATGGATTTCTATTTGGTAGGCAATCAACAATTCCTATCATGCATTGATGTATATTCTAAATTCGCTACCCTTGTAGAAGTTAAGATTCGTGACTGGTTAGAAACAAAGAAAGCCACCATAAAAGTCTTTAACGAAATGGGCAAGCCACAGGGAATTAAAGCCGACAAAGATTCAGCCTTTATGTGCGCAGCATTGCAAGCATGGTTGAATGCGGAAAATGAGAAAATCGAAATCACTAAATTCGAGTTAATTCTATACACTAATAACCATAAAACGGTTCATAATACTACAAAAAGATCCCCAGCTGATATCTTCCTGTACGCCGGACTACCAGATTATAACACCCAACTGAATAAAGTTAGGAAGATCAATCATTTGAATAACGATCGAATCGACTTTGAAGTAGACACACGCTACAAGAATGCACCCCTAGTTAAAACAAAAACAACCAACCCGTTCAAAAAAACAGGGGAAATTAGGTAGGTAGACGAAAAGCACTTTGAAGAGAAAAATAGAGGGAGGAAAATCACCCACTATAAAACGAAATTCAAAAGAAAGAAATAATCTAATAAAAGTAAATACGATAATTGCAGAGTACCCGAAGAGAGTACTGGGAATCCGGAGCTACAACATGATTAAGATTATAATCTTACTAATGTTCACCGTCCTACAGTCTACCGGACAGAATATAGAGATAGATCCCATCAACTCAAGGAATGGATATCTCATATTCAAACCAAATACCATTAACATACCCATTAATTATGAATACCATTATCTAACAATTAATATAACAAGAACAGATGAAACATATCAGATTTTACTAGAACAGGCAACCCAATTTAATAACGAAATCCAAGTTCAACATTTAGTCGAGAAATTGCAACGTGAATTCAACGGCATAAAAATAGCCAAAAGAAACAAAAGAGGCCTTATAAATGCAGTAGGCAAAATAGACAATCTGGCTAGCCACAGTGTTCAAGCTAACGAATTAAACTTAGTAATTCAAGCAGTAAATTCAGGCATAGAAGTTGTGAATGACAGAAATAAGCAACTAGAAATATTAATAGTTAACCTTCAACATTTTACTGAGTACATAGAGGATATTGAATTAGGCATGCAGCTAACAAGATTAGGTATCTTTAATCCAAAATTATTAAGGCAGGATTACCTGAAACACATCGATTCAGAGAAATTATTAAATATCAAAACATCTACCTGGTTAAAATCAGACACTAACGAAATACTAATAATTTCCAACATCCCACGAGAGATCAGAAATATTCCTATTCCTTCATATCCAGATGAAGATAATAACATCCTCACTGACCTAACGCAAAACAATTATTACGTTCTAGAAAACGAGGTATATGAAAGAGAATCAAAACGAAAAATAAATGACGAATGTATATCAGGAATAGTCAAACAAATAGAAACAAAATGTCCATACACCAAAGCACACCAAAACTTTCAAATAAGTTTCATAGAACCCAATATATTGTTAACTTGGAAATTACCAAAAACCATATTAACCTAAGATTGCCTAAACCAAGAAATAAAAGTAGAAGGTAACGCATTAATAACGAGGGGGAACGTTGTGAGTTGCTGCGGACACCGCAACTCTACAGTTATACCCGATACTAAGTCAGTATGGCTCTCCTCCGGCAGACGGCGCTAATATTAAACGACACGACAAAGAGTGCTTGCGAGAGAGACAGAAAATCAGTCTGAGCGTGACGTCGGGCGCTGCGTAGCCACTGCAAATTGATTTGTTCCTTATGGCTATAAAAATTATCTGATCTGATCCAGATTCAGTATTCTGATAGATATGGTCATTATCTATGATTCTGCGTTTTTAGTTTTCTTAAATCTGCAATATTGTGGATGCAACAAATTTTCGTCCTTTGTTGGGAGGATGGGGGTGTGGCGAAATTTTGAGATATACGTTGTTCGGGCGAAGCCCGAGTGTAAATTTTATACCATTGTTTTATTGCCTATCAATTCACTTTCTTTTCTATTTTGGTCATTATACTAAACTAACGTAACGTAAGCGTAGCTTTATCTATGCTCGCTCAGCAACATGCTCTCATTTAATCATCTATTCTTATCTATGCTCGCTCTTGTTATCTTTTCTTTCCTATGCCGTCGCTAAGCCGTCAGCAGCTGCGCCTGCTCTAGCAGTTACCGCTTGATATAGTTGGAGAACAGACCCCTTTTGTCCCCAATCTATTACTTTGGCTCGAGATCGGCTCGCTTGCCTCATCCAAGTGTTTCACTCTAATACTATTGTAAAAGGCTCTGGCATCTTTGGCCACCCTCAACACACAAATACCTATAATAAAATTTATAACGTTTTCGGAAATTAATAATTTGTGAAATTATTGAACAATCATAGTCAGCGAAAAAGCTCGTTGTCTCAACATTTGGTGACCCCGACGTGATCGTCAGTAACAATTTGGAAATAAACAATTATAAACAGTGAAAATTATCCGCTAAACATAACTGTTCGAACGCGAAGCGGTTAGTTCCCATTTCGTCGCGCGCTTGCTTACAAGCACTAATACAGCTACGTGCATTAGCGGCTTCGGGTTCGCTGCACTTGCGCTTGCATACCAAAAAAATCAAACGGTTGGTTCTTCGATTCTTCTTTGTGCTTTGCTCGCTGCTGCCTGTCGAAAATGGATGAGTCTAATGACGTGCCGGAAAACAGGGTGTCTTTTTACAAACTAAAGGCACTCTCAATATACAACAAAGCCGTTTCACTTCGAGAGACGATATTGAATGATGAAAACAACCCAATCAGTGAAGATGCGCTAAGTGTTCATTTAAAATTCTTGGAAAAAATATCCGACTCATTTAATGTTACTCATTCTAATTTAGAAGAGCTTGATGTAAGCGAAATTGGCAGCGACTTAAGCAACAATTTTGAGGATTTGGCGATGGAAATCGAAGTTCGTATTCGCTCAGCACTCCGCAGGACTACCCAGAACATGCCGCATCACTCAACGATACGACCCGAGCTCAACGTTACTGCCTCCGGAAATGTACGGTCACGATATCATATTCCTGACATTAAACTTCCCACTTTCCGTGGAGGTTATACTGAGTGGGCAGACTTTTACTCGATGTTTAGCACAGTAATAGATCAGGAGCCCTTTCTATCAAAGATTGAGAAGTTCCAGCACCTGCGCTCATGTTTGGATGGACCTGCCCTGGAGGCTGTTCGCTCTTTGGAAGTATCGGAGAGCAATTATGATATTGCATTGGACATTTTAAACAATCGTTTCAATAATAAACGTTTAATCTTTCAGGCACACGTCGCTGAGATTCTGAGGCATGAGAAGGTTGAAGATGGGTCAACTACAAAGCTACGTACTTTATCGGACAAGCTTCATTCTCACATGAGAGCGCTTAGATCGATGGGTACCATGGAGGAAATAGCTGGATGCATCATCGTTCACTCCACATACAAGTATCTCGACTCTGATACCAGGACCAAATGGGAGGAGCTGTCGCCCCCTAACGTCATACCAACATGGGACCATTTTTCGGCTTTTTTGGAGAGGAGATGTCAAGCCATGGAGACCATGGATCAAGCTATGTTGATTCAAATCCATAGCAGTCAGGTTGGAAAACATAAACGAATCACTCATTCAAAACACAGTCTTGTTGCTACAAATACAATCGTATTGGAATGCGTGTTCTGTGATAATAAAGGGCATAACATTTACAGCTGCACTCGCTTTGGAAACCTTTCGCCATCTTTGCGTCTTAGAGAGGCAAGGAAGCTTAGAGTTTGCTTCAACTGTTTGAAGAAGGGACATCGGAATACCTCCTGCAGTTCAGGCTCTTGTCGCACATGCGGTGAAAAGCATCATACCCTTTTACATATCAACAATCCGCTGCCTACGTCAGTTAACACGGAACCTGCAAACGCTACTACGTCTCCTATTCAGACAGACTTATGCCCAGGCCCCAATCTTTCAAGTTCTCTTGTTGCCGCTTCATCACCATGCTCGCCTCCTGCTCAGAATCTTAGCTCAGACGTAGTGCTTCTAGCCACGACAGTCATTATGATAAAGAGTCGAGTTGGTGATCTTCTTCCTTGCCGGGCTCTTCTGGATTCAGGCTCTCAGATTAATTTAATAACCTCTCGCTTTGCTCAGAGGCTTCAGCTGAAACGAGCCAAAGGGTCGGTATCAGTATCGGGTATCGGCGCTGATTCTGCATTTCACACGGAAGGTTCAGTTAATTTGGTCATTCAATCCAGGACTTCCGATTACTTCACGAGTCTCACAGCTCTCGTTGCTCCACGTATTACAGGAAACCAGCCTGCTTCTTCATTTGATGTATCCAAATGGGAAATGCCATCCAATATCAGCCTTGCTGACCCACACTTTAACAAATCTCAGCGCATCGATGTACTTATTGGAGCCAGCTTATTTTACGACATTTTATGCGTTGGACAGATCAAATTGGAGAGGGGACTTCCTATAATACAAAAAACCCGTCTCGGCTGGGTTGTCACAGGTGGAGGTCAGTACTCCCGCAGCTCAGTGCTCCTAGCTGCCTCTAGTTCGACGGAATTGAGTCAAACGCCTACCGTTGGTTTGGATGAGCTAGTGCGAAGGTTCTGGGAAGTGGAAAACTGCCACGGTCCCGCTACAGAAGCAACAAAGGAGGAAATTGCTTGCGAGGAACATTTCAAAAAACATTGCGGTCGGCTTCCAAGTGGCGAATATTGCGTTCAATTGCCTTTAAAGCTGAGTGACAGTCTTCTTGGAGATTCTTATCAACAAGCCTATCGCAGATTTCTCAATCTAGAGCGCAAGTTGGTTCGCAAACCGCTTCTCAAGGCCCAATACGCCGCATTTATAAAGGAATACGTCGATTTGAATCACATGTCCCCTGTCAAAAGTGACGCACTTAAACAATGCAAATTTTTTCTTCCTCATCACTGCGTCTTAAGAGAAGACAAAACCACCACAAAACTCCGAGTAGTTTTCGACGGATCCGCTTGTACATCTACAGGATATTCCCTCAACGATATATTGATGTCAGGCCCAACAATTCAGCCAAAGTTAGTTACGACTCTTCTTCGATTTCGTACCTTTCGTATAGCATTGACTGGTGACATTTGTAAAATGTATAGATGCGTCCGTGTCTCGCCCCAAGATAGTTTTCTGCAGTGCATACTGTGGCGTGACTCACCCCTCGAGGAGCTAAGGACATTCAAGCTGGATACCGTGACCTATGGAACGAAACCAGCAGCATTTCTGGCCGTCCGTTCTATGCACCAACTAGCGGCAGACGAGAGTTCGTCATATCCAATTGGCTCTGAAGTTGTGCTGCGGGACTTTTACGTGGATGATTTGCTAACGGGGGGAGATACTACAAATGAGGTGCTGGAAATAATTCGCCAGGTGTCAGGACTATTAGCCAAAGGAAATTTCAAGATCAGAAAATGGTGTTCCAACGATACATATGTACTCGATCAAACACCCCATGAAGATAGGGAAACATTTGTTAAATTTACTGATGGCAGCGATGTAACCAAGACGCTAGGTTTAGCATGGAATCCCACTTCGGATGAGCTATTATTTTCATTCTGTCCCAATCAAGTCCCTTCGAAACCAACTAAGCGAGTTGTATTGTCAACTATTGCACGATTTTATGATCCACTCGGACTTATAGGGCCAGTTATTACTAAAGCAAAAATATTTCTACAGCAGCTGTGGAAAGAAAAGCTTCATTGGGATGAAAGTCTGCCAGTCTCCTTACGCACAACTTGGATCAACTTTATTCAGCAGTTTGACTCTATGCAACAAATTTCTTTCCCGCGCCTATCTTTCCTTCGAAGCAGCAACCTTGAAATGCATGGATTTTGTGATGCCAGCATGAGTGCTTATGGAGCTTGCATCTACGCTGTTTCGCAAGGCGACAATGGAGTCAAGGCAAATCTTCTATCTTCCAGATCTCGTGTAGCGCCACTGAAGACTATCACAATACCCAAGTTGGAATTATGTGGTGCAGCGCTACTCGCTCAGCTTATGCATGAAGTGTCTTTGATGAACTTCAAGTGCTCTTATTATTGCTGGTGTGACTCCACAGTCGTTTTGGCTTGGATCAAGAATCAACCATCCAACTTCAATGTATTTGTCGCTAATAGACTTTCTGTTATTCAGGAACTCACATCTGGAATGTCTTGGCTGCACGTGCCAACTGATCTAAACCCTGCCGATATGCTTTCTCGAGGATCATTACCAGCTGAGCTCATCAATTCTCATCTTTGGAAGTATGGACCTACATACTTGACAGCCAGTAAGGATCAATGGCCAAGTACACCTGCTCTTCCAGAGCCGGTTTTGGAGGCACGAAAAACCATACTAATTACAAACTGCGCGTCAAGATATTTGGTGGAAGAATCAAAGTTTGTAAATTCCTTCCCCAAAATGCAACGAATTTTTGCGTATGTATGCAAATTCATTCATCGACGAAAGTCTGGAATAACTGTGGAGGACTTGCGTTTGGGAACCGAACTGCTTATTCGTCTTACTCAACAATCTCGTCTATCCACTGAAATAAGAGCCCTGGAAACGCGAAAGGACATCAAGGCTTCAAGCTCGATCGCCTCTCTTTCGCCATTTTTAGATGATTGCGGTTTGCTTCGAGTTGGAGGGCGTCTTAAAAACTCTACCTTGGACTTTGAAGCACGGCATCCCATAATATTGCCCAAGAATCATTCCATCACTTCTGCTCTGATACGGCACTTACACGAAAAGCACCTTCACGCTGGACCCCAGTCGCTATTAGCCATCATTCGTCAAACGTACTGGCCAATCGGTGGCCGAAAGACCGTAGCACACGTAATCCAAAAGTGTGTCAGATGCTTTAGAGTGAAGCCTCGAACTCTCGAGCAAATAATGGCAGATCTTCCGGTGGACAGAGTCAGCGAATCTCGTGCATTTTTAGTTACCGGCGTGGACTATTGCGGTCCGTTCCTGTATAAATCAGAAGTTCGAAACCGGCCCCCACTAAAGTGCTACATGAGCATTTTTATATGCTTCTCCACCAAGGCGGTTCACATCGAGCTTGTGAAGGATCTTACAACATCTGCGTTCCTCTCTGCTCTTCGCCGTTTCATTTGCACCCGTGGAAGACCGATTCGTATTTGGTCAGATAATGCCACAAATTTTGTTGGAGCGCGGAACGAACTGGCGGAACTTAAGTCGCTATTCCTAAGCGACAGTCATCAAGAAGCCGTGCATCAAGCTTTTCTCAACGATTGCATCGATTGGCGTTTCATTCCTCCTAGATCGCCACATTTTGGAGGATTGTGGGAGGCGTCAGTCAAGCTTGCTAAGCATCATCTTCGACGTGCCCTCGGATCCTCGCTTCTTGGATTTGATGAGCTGCGCACTCTCGCGTGCAATATCTGTGCAATCATTAATTCAAGGCCATTGTTTCCTCTTTCAGAGAACCCTGCAGATCTCGATGTACTCACGCCCAGCCATTTTCTAGTTGGCGCCCCTATCACAACCTTCTTGGAGCCTGACTTGGTTCATTTAAACGTCGATCGCTTGGACCGTTGGCAGAAGGTCACACAGCTTCAGCAAATCTTTTGGTCTCGCTGGCGCCAATCGTATTTAACCAGTCTTCAAGAAAGAACGAAGTGGCGCACCCGGAATCCTGAGCTTCACGTCAATGATGTCGTTCTTGTTAAGGACGAGAACTTCCCTCCTCTGAAGTGGCCTCTAGCGAGAATCCTCGAGCTCATCCCAGGAGCTGATGGCGTATCTCGAGTCGCCTTGATCAGGATGGCTACAGGTGTTAGCCGAAGAGCACTTGCAAAACTATGTCTATTGCCTCTACGAGATGAGGTGAAAGGCATGGATCCTTCCACGGGGGGAGTATGTTCGGGCGAAGCCCGAGTGTAAATTTTATACCATTGTTTTATTGCCTATCAATTCACTTTCTTTTCTATTTTGGTCATTATACTAAACTAACGTAACGTAAGCGTAGCTTTATCTATGCTCGCTCAGCAACATGCTCTCATTTAATCATCTATTCTTATCTATGCTCGCTCTTGTTATCTTTTCTTTCCTATGCCGTCGCTAAGCCGTCAGCAGCTGCGCCTGCTCTAGCAGTTACCGCTTGATATAGTTGGAGAACAGACCCCTTTTGTCCCCAATCTATTACTTTGGCTCGAGATCGGCTCGCTTGCCTCATCCAAGTGTTTCACTCTAATACTATTGTAAAAGGCTCTGGCATCTTTGGCCACCCTCAACACACAAATACCTATAATAAAATTTATAACGTTTTCGGAAATTAATAATTTGTGAAATTATTGAACAATCATAGTCAGCGAAAAAGCTCGTTGTCTCAACATACGTTTTATAGTGAGATCTAACAGGAGTGCGGATACCAAATTTGGTTACTCTAGCCTTAATAGTCTCTGAGATTTGTGAATATCCCCAGATTTTCATCCTTTGCGGGGGCGGAAGGGGGTGTGGCGAAATTTTGAAACAAACTCGTCTCGGTCCGATATATTAGGAGTGTGGATACCAAATTTGGTTGCTCTAGCTTTTATAGTCTCTGAGATCTAGGCGCTAATGTTTTACTCTAAGCAAAGCCGCCTATGCTACGTGTGTGTTAGAGAGAGACAGGGCGAGAAAAAATGAAATTGTTTTCTTGATGCTGGCTATAATAATAATACGATCCAATTCAGATTCCGCAGTCTAAAAGATATGGTCATTCTCTACGATTCTGCGTTTTTTGTTTTCTCGTATCTTTAAAATTGTGGATGCCACAGATTTTCGCCCTTTGTGGGGGCGGAAGTGGGCGGGGCAAAGTTTTGAAATATTTTTGTAGCAGTGACATATCACAGAAGTCTGGATCCAAAACATCGTTGCTCTAGCTCTTATAGTCTTTGAGCACTAGGCGCTGAAGGGGACGGACAGACGGACGGACGGACAGACAGACATGGCTCAATCGACTCGGCTATTGATGCTGATCAAGAATATATATACTTTATGGGGTCGGAAACGATTCCTTCTGGACGTTACACACATCCACTTTTACCACAAATCTAATATACCCCTCTCTCGGAACCCGTCACATTTAAGCCGGTTTCGGCCCGTTGTGATACCGCATAGGATCATTCCTTCCTTCGTTGTGAGACTTCCTGTCAGCAATTATCCCATCCAGATGCTCTCACAAAGTTCGCCATCCTCCTGGGACATAGTTTGGACATCTCTGAGATGTCGTGTAGAAAGGCTGAGCCCAGGTGCTGAAGCCTTCTTCTGCTGAGAGCTGGGCAGGAGCAGAACAGATGTTCAACTGTCTCCTCCTCTACCTCGTCTCTACAGCTGCGACAGGCGGCCATTGGCATACAGATATCCTCCTTGTCTTGGAGAAGGGGGATTGTAGTGCCAGATCTGGCCAGCTCATCCGCAATACAGTTGCCCTCGATGTCCCGGTGGCCCGGGACCCAAATCAGACTAATAGCAAATTGCTGAGCCATTTCGTGCAGAGATTTGCGGCAGTCTGCCACGGTGGCCGAGTTCGAGGAAATCGCACTTAGCAATTTGATCGCAGCCTGGCTGTCGCTATAAATGTTTAGCTTGGTTGCCGTAACGGCAGCCGCTTCTGCTATGACTTCCGCTTGAAAGACACTGCAATGATCTGGGAGCCTGAAGGAATGCCTTATGTTTAGCTGTTCAGAGTAGATTCCCCCTCCGACTCTGTCGTCCAGCTTTGATCCATCTGTGAAGATGTTTATGGCCCCATATGGGCCTGGGAGTCCCTGATTGTGTCGAAGGGAGTGACTGTGTACTCTCTTGGAACTTGGTAGTCTGTTTTTGAGGGGACGGTACTGCTATTATTTAATATGGCTGAGTGACCTATGCACTGTGTCACCCATTGATCTGAGTCTCTTAGACGTATTGCTGCTGCTTCTGCCCGTTCCTTTCCTGCGAGGTCAAGGCTCTGTAGGCATAGGATGGCATTTAGCGCATCATTTGGGGTGGTGCGAAGAGCTCCGCTGATACATAGGGCGGCAGTCCGCTGGACTTTGCCCAGTTGCTTGGTGATCGCCCTTTTTGATAGGGCCGGCCACCACACCGTAACTCCGTAGAGTAGAATTGGTCTAACTATAGCTTGATATATCCATTGGACTATGCATGGGATCATATCCCATCTTAGCCCAATAGCTTTTTTGCATGTGTAGAGTGCAGTCATTGCCTTCTTCACTCTGTCTTTGACATTCAGGATCCAGCTAAGCTTCTTGTCAATTACCAACCCTAAGTAACTGGCACTGTCGCTAAAGAAGAGCCTGCATCCTTGTAGTATTGGAGGGTTGAGGGGCGGGACCTTGTATTTATTTGTGAATAATACGAGTTCCGTTTTTGATGGATTTACTCCCAGACCGCGCGATTCTGTCCAATCCGACAGTTGCGCTAGCTTTGTGGTCATTAAGTCGCACAGTGTTTGGGGGTATTTCCCCGAAATTTTCTATTTCTAACAATCTGTTAGAAGATTTAATTTTCAAAGATTGCCTTGTGTATCTAGACGACATCATTATCTATTCCACATCATTGGAAGAACATTTGTTGTCTATTAAAAGGGTCTTTGGAAAGTTGAGAGATGCAAACCTCAAACTTCAAATGGATAAGTGTGAATTCCTGAAGAAAGAAACGGAATTCCTAGGCCATGTAGTAACAACTAACGCCATAGTTCCTAATCCAAAGAAAATATCCGCCATAATAAACTTCCCAATACCCAATACAACCATAAAAATAAAATCATTCATAGGTTTATGTGGATTTTATATGAAATTCATTCCCAATTTCGCTAACATAGCAAAACCAATGACACTCAAATTAAAGAAACGAGCAGTCATAGACCCAACAGAGGAAAAATACGTCGAGGCGTTCGAAAAGTTGAAAGTACTTATCACCTCAGATCCCATCCTCGCATTCCCAGATTTCAACAAAATGTTCACGGTAACAACCGATGCAAGTAACATTGCATTAGGAGCAGTGTTGTCGCAAGACCACAAACCAATTTGCTATGCAAGTAGAACCTTAAACGAACATGAAATCAATTATTCAGTAATAGAAAAGGAATTACTAGCCATAGTTTGGCCAACTAAGTATTTCAGATCATACCTGTTTGGTAGAACGTTTGAGATATTAAGTGATCACAAACCCTTGATTTGGTTGAATAACCTCAAGGAACCAAATATGAAGCTACAACGATGGAAGATCAAATTAAATGAATTTGACTTCAAAATAAAATATTTACCAGGAAAGGAGAACCATGTAGCCGATGCGCTATCAAGAGTAAAGATTAACGAAAACCTACTCGGGGAAACCATTAATAGTGATTGTGCAACGGTCCATAGCGCGCAAGAAGATAATACAAATTATATTCCAAATATAACTGATTAAAGGTAATGAGGATAAGTTAGAAACATCCCACTATTTCCACAAGATACTGATAAAAATCACATATACTGAAATGACAGAGTCATTAGCGAAAGATATAATAAAGGAATATGTGTGTACCAAAAAGAGTGCACTATATTTCCATAATGAAGTAGACTTCCCACTGTTTCAAAGGGCATTCCTGGAGATAATCAGTCCAAATCACTTCACTAAACTGATTAAATCCAGTACCAAACTCATAGATATTCCGAACTACTCCGAATTGAAAGAACAAATATTGAAGAATCATAAAGAGCTACTTCACCCAGGTATCGAAAAGACCACTAATTGGTTTAAACGAAAATTCTACTACCCCGATTATCAAAAGTTAATCCAAAATATTATCAATGAATGTCCTACGTGCAACGTTGCTAAAACAGAGCATCGTAACACCAATCTAACCTTCGAAATCACCCCTGAAATACAAAATATCAGAGAAAAGTATGTCATGGATTTCTATTTGGTAGGCAATCAACAATTCCTATCATGCATTGATGTATATTCTAAATTCGCTACCCTTGTAGAAGTTAAGATTCGTGACTGGTTAGAAACAAAGAGAGCCACCATAAAAGTCTTTAACGAAATGGGCAAGCCACAGGGAATTAAAGCCGACAAAGATTCAGCCTTTATGTGCGCAGCATTGCAAGCATGGTTGAATGCGGAAAATATGAAAATCGAAATCACTACCAGTAAAAACGGAGTTTCTGATGTAGAACGGCTACATAAAACGATCAATGAAAAATTAAGAATCATTTCAAGCGAGGATAACATAGAAAACAAGCTCACAAAATTCGAGTTAATTCTATACACTAATAACCATAAAACGGTTCATAATACTACAAAAAGATCCCCAGCTGATATCTTCCTGTACGCCGGACTACCAGATTATAACACCCAACTGAATAAAGTTAGGAAGATCAATCATTTGAATAACGATCGAATCGACTTTGAAGTAGACACACGCTACAAGAATGCACCCCTAGTTAAAACAAAAACAACCAACCCGTTCAAAAAAACAGGGGAAATTAGGCAGGTAGACGAAAAGCACTTTGAAGAGAAAAATATAGGGAGGAAAATCACCCACTATAAAACGAAATTCAAAAGAAAGAAATAATCTACAAGCTACAACATGATTAAGATTATAATCTTACTAATGTTCACCGTCCTACAGTCCACCGGACAGAATATAGAGATAGATCCCATCAACTCAAGGAATGGATATCTCATATTCAAACCAAATACCATTAACATACCCATTAATTATGAATACCATTATCTAACAATTAATATAACAAGAACAGATGAAACATATCAGAGTTTACTAGAACAGGCAACCCAATTTAATAACGAAATCCAAGTTCAACATTTAGTCGAGAAATTGCAACGTGAATTCAACGGCATAAAGATAGCCAAAAGAAACAAAAGAGGCCTTATAAATGCAGTAGGCAAAATAGACAATCTGGCTAGCCACAGTGTTCAAGCTAACGAATTAAACTTAGTAATTCAAGCAGTAAATTCAGGCATAGAAGTTGTGAATGACAGAAATAAGCAACTAGAAATATTAATATTTAACCTTCAACATTTTACTGAGTACATAGAGGATATTGAATTAGGCATGCAGCTAACAAGATTAGGTATCTTTAATCCAAAATTATTAAGGCAGGATTACCTGAAACACATCGATTCAGAGAAATTATTAAATATCAAAACATCTACCTGGTTAAAATCAGACACTAACGAAATACTAATAATTTCCAACATCCCACGAGAGATCAGAAATATTCCTATTCCTTCATATCCAGATGAAGATAATAACATCCTCACTGACCTAACGCAAAACAATTATTACGTTCTAGAAAACGAGGTATATGAAAGAGAATCAAAACGAAAAATAAATGACGAATGTATATCAGGAATAGTCAAACAAATAGAAACAAAATGTCCATACACCAAAGCACACCAAAACTTTCAAATAAGTTTCATAGAACCCAATATATTGTTAACTTGGAAATTACCAAAAACCATATTAACCTAAGATTGCCTAAACCAAGAAATAAAAGTAGAAGGTAACGCATTAATAACGAGGGGGAACGTTGTGAGTTGCTGCGGACACCGCAACTCTACAGTTATACCCGATACTAAGTCAGTATGGCTCTCCTCCGGCAGACGGCGCTAATATTAAACGACACGACAAAGAGTGCTTGCGAGAGAGACAGAAAATCAGTCTGAGCGTGACGTCGTCCTTATGGCTATAAAAATTATCTGATCTGATCCAGATTCAGTATTCTGATAGATATGGTCATTATCTATGATTCTGCGTTTTTAGTTTTCTTAAATCTGCAATATTGTGGATGCAACAAATTTTCGTCCTTTGTTGGGAGGATGGGGGTGTGGCGAAATTTTGAGATATACGTTTTATAGTGAGATCTAACAGGAGTGCGGATACCAAATTTGGTTACTCTAGCCTTAATAGTCTCTGAGATTTGTGAATATCCCTAGATTTTCATCCTTTGCGGGGGCGGAAGGGGGTGTGGCGAAATTTTGAAACAAACTCGTCTCGGTCCGATATATTAGGAGTGTGGATACCAAATTTGGTTGCTCTAGCTTTTATAGTCTCTGAGATCTAGGCGCTAATGTTTTACTCTAAGCAAAGCCGCCTATGCTACGTGTGTGTTAGAGAGAGACAGGGCGAGAAAAAATGAAATTGTTTTCTTGATGCTGGCTATAATATTAATACGATCCAATTCAGATTCCGCAGTCTAAAAGATATGGTCATTCTCTACGATTCTGCGTTTTTTGTTTTCTCGTATCTTTAAAATTGTGGATGCCACAGATTTTCGCCCTTTGTGGGGGCGGAAGTGGGCGGGGCAAAGTTTTGAAATATTTTTGTAGCAGTGACATATCACAGAAGTCTGGATCCAAAACATCGTTGCTCTAGCTCTTATAGTCTTTGAGCACTAGGCGCTGAAGGGGACGGACAGACGGACGGACGGACAGACAGACATGGCTCAATCGACTCGGCTATTGATGCTGATCAAGAATATATATACTTTATGGGGTCGGAAACGATTCCTTCTGGACGTTACACACATCCACTTTTACCACAAATCTAATATACCCCTCTCTCGGAACCCGTCACATTTAAGCCGGTTTCGGCCCGTTGTGATACCGCATAGGATCATTCCTTCCTTCGTTGTGAGACTTCCTGTCAGCAATTATCCCATCCAGATGCTCTCACAAAGTTCGCCATCCTCCTGGGACATAGTTTGGACATCTCTGAGATGTCGTGTAGAAAGGCTGAGCCCAGGTGCTGAAGCCTTCTTCTGCTGAGAGCTGGGCAGGAGCAGAACAGATGTTCAACTGTCTCCTCCTCTACCTCGTCTCTACAGCTGCGACAGGCGGCCATTGGCATACAGATATCCTCCTTGTCTTGGAGAAGGGGGATTGTAGTGCCAGATCTGGCCAGCTCATCCGCAATACAGTTGCCCTCGATGTCCCGGTGGCCCGGGACCCAAATCAGACTAATAGCAAATTGCTGAGCCATTTCGTGCAGAGATTTGCGGCAGTCTGCCACGGTGGCCGAGTTCGAGGAAATCGCACTTAGCAATTTGATCGCAGCCTGGCTGTCGCTATAAATGTTTAGCTTGGTTGCCGTAACGGCAGCCGCTTCTGCTATGACTTCCGCTTGAAAGACACTGCAATGATCTAGGAGCCTGAAGGAATGCCTTATGTTTAGCTGTTCAGAGTAGATTCCCCCTCCGACTCTGTCGTCCAGCTTTGATCCATCTGTGAAGATGTTTATGGCCCCATATGGGCCTGGGAGTCCCTGATTGTGTCGAAGGGAGTGACTGTGTACTCTCTTGGAACTTGGTAGTCTGTTTTTGAGGGGACGGTACTGCTATTATTTAATATGGCTGAGTGACCTATGCACTGTGTCACCCATTGATCTGAGTCTCTTAGACGTATTGCTGCTGCTTCTGCCCGTTCCTTTCCTGCGAGGTCAAGGCTCTGTAGGCATAGGATGGCATTTAGCGCATCATTTGGGGTGGTGCGAAGAGCTCCGCTGATACATAGGGCGGCAGTCCGCTGGACTTTGCCCAGTTGCTTGGTGATCGCCCTTTTTGATAGGGCCGGCCACCACACCGTAACTCCGTAGAGTAGAATTGGTCTAACTATAGCTTGATATATCCATTGGACTATGCTTGGGATCATATCCCATCTTAGCCCAATAGCTTTTTTGCATGTGTAGAGTGCAGTCATTGCCTTCTTCACTCTGTCTTTGACATTCAGGATCCAGCTAAGCTTCTTGTCAATTACCAACCCTAAGTAACAGGTACTGTCGCTAAAGAAGAGCCTGCATCCTTGTAGTATTGGGGGGTTGAGGGGCGGGACCTTGTATTTATTTGTGAATAATACGAGTTCCGTTTTTGATGGATTTACTCCCAGACCGCGCGATTCTGTCCAATCAGACAGTTGCGCTAGCTTTGTGGTCATTAAGTCGCACAGTGTTTGGGGGTATTTCCCCGAAATTTTCTATTTCTAACAATCTGTTAGAAGATTTAATTTTCAAAGATTGCCTTGTGTATCTAGACGACATCATTATCTATTCCACATCATTGGAAGAACATTTGTTGTCTCTTAAAAGGGTCTTTGGAAAGTTGAGAGATGCAAACCTCAAACTTCAAATGGATAAGTGTGAATTCCTGAAGAAAGAAACGGAATTCCTAGGCCATGTAGTAACAACTAACGGCATAGTTCCTAATCCAAAGAAAATATCCGCCATAATAAACTTCCCAATACCCAATACAACCATAACGAGGGGGAACGTTGTGAGTTGCTGCGGACACTGCAACTCTACGGTTATACCCGATACTAAGTCAGTATGGCTCTCCTCCTCCGCCGCTAATATTAAACGACACGACAAAGAGTGCGTGCGAGAGAGACAGAAAATCAGTCTGAGCGTGACGTCGGGCGCTGCGTAGCCACTGCAAATTGATTTGTTCCTTTTGGCTATAAAAATGATCTGATCTGATCCAGATTCAGCAATCTGATAGATATGGTCATTATTTATGATTCTGCGTTTTTAGTTTTCTCAAATCTGCAATATTGTGGATGCAACAAATTTTCGTCCTTTGTTGGGAGGATGGGGGTGTGGCGAAATTTTTAGATATACGTTTTATAGTGAGATCTAACAGGAGTGCGGATACTAAATTTGGTTACTCTAGCGTTCATAGTCTCTGAGATTTGTGAATATCCCCATATTTGCAACCTTTGCGGGGGCGGAAGGGGCTGTGGCGAAATTTTGAAACAAACTCGTCTCGGTCCGATATATTAGGAGTGTGGATACCAAATTTGGTTGCTCTAGCTTTTATAGTCTCTGAGATCTAGGCGCTAATGTTTTACTCTAAGCAAAACCGCCTATGCTACGTGTGTGTTAGAGAGAGA
This sequence comes from Drosophila persimilis, assembly GCF_003286085.1. Lineage (NCBI taxonomy): Eukaryota > Metazoa > Arthropoda > Insecta > Diptera > Drosophilidae > Drosophila > Drosophila persimilis. The sequence goes on from NW_020825481.1 coordinate 165,360, forward strand.
CAGGGCGAGAAAAAATGCAATTGTTTTCTTGATGCTGGCTATAATAATAATACGATCCAGTTCATTTTCCGCAGTCTAAAAGATATGGTCATTCTCTACGATTCTGCGTTTTTGTTTTTCTCGTATCGTCGAAATTGTGGATGCCAAAGTTTTTTGGCCTTTTGTGGGGGCGGAAGTGGGCGGGGCAAAGTTTTGAAATATTTTTGTAGCAGTGACATATCACAGAAGTCTGGATCCAAAACATTGTTGCTCTAGCTCTTATAGTCTTTGAGCATTAGGCGCTGAAGGGGACGGACAGACGGACGGACGGACAGACGGACAGACAGACATGGCTCAATCGACTCGGCTATTGATGCTGATCAAGAATATATATACTTTATGGGGTCGGAAACGATTCCTTCTGGACGTTACACACATCCACTTTTACCACAAATCTAATATACCCCAATACTCATTTTGAGTATCGGGTATAAAAATAAAATCATTTATGTTGATTTTATAGGAAATTCATTCCCAATTTCGCTAACATAGCAAAACCAATGACACTCAAATTAAAGAAACGAGCAGTCATAGACCCAACCGAGGAAAAATACGTCGAGGCCTTCGAAAAGTTGAAAGTACTTATCACCTCAGATCCCATCCTCGCATTCCCAGATTTCAACAAAATGTTCACGGTAACAACCGATGCAAGTAATTCCTATATTCCAAATAGAACTGATTAAAGGTATTGAGGATAAGGTAGAAACATCCCACTATTTCCACAAGATACTGATAAAAATCACATATACTGAAATGACAGAGTCATTAGCAAAAGATATAATAAAGGAATATGTGTGTACCAAAAAGAGTGCACTATATTTCCATAATGAAGTAGACTTCCCACTGTTACAAAGGGCATTCCTGGAGATAATCAGTCCAAATCACTTCACTAAACTGATTAAATCCAGTACCAAACTCATAACTCAACAAATATTGAAGAATCATAAAGAGCTACTTCACCCAGGTATCGAAAAGACCACTAATTGGTTTAAACGAAAATTCTACTACCCCGATTATCAAAAGTTAATCCAAAATATTATCAATGAATGTCCTACGTGCAACGTTGCTAAAACAGAGCATCGTAACACCAATCTAACCTTCGAAATCACCCCTGAAATACAAAATATCAGAGAAAAGTATGTCATGGATTTATATTTGGTAGGCAATCAACAATTCCTATCATGCATTGATGTATATTCTAAATTCGCTTCCCTTGTAGAAGTTAAGAGTCGTGACTGGTTAGAAACAAAGAGAGCCATCATAAAAGTCTTTAACGAAATGGGCAAGCCACAGGGAATTAAAGCCGACAAAGATTTAGCCTTTATGTGCGCAGCATTGCAAGCATGGTTGAATGCGGAAACTATGAAAATCGAAATCACTACCAGTAAAAACGGAGTTTCTGATGTAGAACGGCTACATAAAACGATCAATGAAAAATTAAGAATCATTTCAAGCGAGGATAACATAGAAAACAAGCTCACAAAATTCGAGTTAATTCTATACACTAATAACCATAAAACGGTTCATAATACTACAAAAAGATCCCCAGCTGATATCTTCCTGTACGCCGGACTACCAGATTATAACATCCAACTGAATAAAGTTAGTAAGATCAATCATTTGAATAACGATCGAATCGACTTTGAAGTAGACACACACTACAGAAATGCACCCCTAGTTAAAACCCCGTTCAAAAGAACAGGGGAAATTAGGCAGGTAGACGAAAAGCACTTTGAAGAGAAAAATAGATGGAGGAAAATCACCCACTATAAAACGAAATTCAAAAGAAAGAAAAAATCTAATAAAAGTAAATACGATAATTGCAGAGTACCCGAAGAGAGTTCTGGGAATCCGGAGCTACAACATGATTAAGATTATAATCTTACTAATGTTCACCGTCCTACAGTCTACCGGACAGAATATAGAGATAGATCCCATCAACTCAAGGAATGGATATCTCATATTCAAAACAAATACCATTAACATTCCCATTAATTATGAATACCATTATCTAACAATTAATATAACAAGAACAGATGAAACATATCAGAGTTTACTAGAACAGGCAACCCAATTTAATAACGAAATCCAAGTTCAATATTTAGTCGAGAAATTGCACCGTGAATTCAACGGCATAAAAATAGCCAAAAGAAACAAAAGAGGCCTTATAAATGCAGTAGGCAAAATAGACAATCTGGCTAGCCACAGTGTTCAAGCTAACGAATTAAACTTAGTAATTCAAGCAGTAAATTCAGGCATAGAAGTTGTGAATGACAGAAATAAGCAACTAGAAATATTAATATTTAACCAACATTTTACTGAGTACATAGAGGATATTGAATTAGGCATGCAGCTAACAAGATTAGGTATCTTTAATCCAAAATTATTAAGGCAGGATTACCTGAAACACATCGATTCAGAGAAATTATTAAATATCAAAACATCTACCTGGTTAAAATCAGACACTAACGAAATACTAATAATTCCCAACATCCCACGAGAGATCAGAAATATTCCTATTCCTTCATATCCAGATGAAGATAATAACATCCTCACTGACCTAACGCAAAACAATTATTACGTTCTAGAAAACGAGGTATATGAAAGAGAATCAAAACGAACGAGGGGGAACGTTGTGAGTTGCTGCGGACACCGCAACTCTACGGTTATACCCGATACTAAGTCAGTATGGCTCTCCTCCGGCAGACGCCGCTAATATTTAACGACACGACAAAGAGTGCGTGCGAGAGAGACAGAAAATCAGTCTGAGCGTGACGTCGGGCGCTGCGTAGCCACTGCAAATTGATTTGTTCCTTTTGGCTAAAAAAAATGGTCTGATCTGATCCAGATTCAGCAATCTAATAGATATGGTCATTATCTATGATTCTGCGTTTTTAGTTTTCTCAAATCTGCAATATTGTGGATGCAACAGATTTTCGTCCGTTGTGGGGGCGGATGGGGGTGTGGCGAAATTCTGAGATATACGTTTTATAGTGACATCTTAAAGGAGTGTGTGCACCAAATTTGGTTACTCTAGCCTTAATAGTCTCTGAGATTTGTGGTTGCCTCAGATTTTCGTCCTTTGCGGGGGCGGAAGGGGGTGTGGCGAAATTTGGACAGGAAACGGTCAAGGTCCGATATCACAGGAGTGTGGATACCAAATTTGGTTGCTCTGGCTTTTATAGGTTCTGAGATCCTTGAACTCATATTTTGCAATTGGCAAAACCGACCATGAAACCTGTGTGTTAGAGTGAGACAGAGCGAGAAAGAGTGAAATTGTTTTCGTGATTCTGGCTGTAATAATTATACGATCTGGTTCAGATTTTGCACTCTGGAAGATATAGTCATCTTCTACGATTCTGCGTTTTTAGTTTTCTCGTATCGTCGAAATTGTGGATGCCACAGATTTTCGCCCTTTGTGGGGGCGGAAGTGGGCGGGGCAAAGTTTTGAAATATTTTTGGAGCAGTGACATATCACAGAAGTTTGGATCCAAGACATCGTTGCTCTAGCTCTTATAGTCTTTGAGCATTAGGCGCTGAAGGGGACGGACAGACGGACAGACGGACGGACGGACAGACAGACAGGGCTCAATCGACTCGGCTATTGATGCTGATCAAGAATATATATACTTTATAGGGTCGGAAACGATTCCTTCTGGACGTTACACACATCCACTTTTACCACAAATCTAATATACCCCAATACTCATTTTGAGTATCGGGTATAAAAATAAATGACGAATGTATATCAGGAATAGTCAAACAAATAGAAACAAAATGTCCATACACCAAAACACACCAAAACTTTCAAATAAGTTTCATAGAACCCAATATATTGTTAACTTGGAAATTACCAAAAACCATATTAACCTAAGATTGCCTAAACCAAGAAATAAAAGTAGAAGGTAACGCATTAATAACGAGGGGAACGTTGTGAGTTGCTGCGGACACCGCAACTCTACAGTTATACCCGATACTAAGTCAGTATGGCTCTCCTCCGGCAGACGGCGCTAATATTAAACGACACGACAAAGAGTGCTTGCGAGAGAGACAGAAAATCAGTCTGAGCGTGACGTCGGGCGCTGCGTAGCCACAGCAAATTGATTTGTTCCTTATGGCTATAAAAATTATCTGATCTGATCCAGATTCAGTATTCTGATAGATATGGTCATTATCTATGATTCTGCGTTTTTAGTTTTCTCAAATTTGCAATATTGTGGATGCAACAAATTTTCGACCTTTGTTGGGAGGATGGGGGTGTGGCGAAATTTTGAGATATACGTTTTATAGTGAGATCTAACAGGAGTGCGGATACCAAATTTGGTTACTCTAGCCTTAATAGTCTCTGAGATTTGTGAATATCCCCAGATTTTCATCCTTTGCGGGGCGGAAGGGGGTGTGGCGAAATTTTGAAACAAACTCGTCTCGGTCCGATATATTAGGAGTGTGGATACCAAATTTGGTTGCTCTAGCTTTTATAGTCTCTGAGATCTAGGCGCTAATGTTTTACTCTAAGCAAAGCCGCCTATGCTACGTGTGTGTTAGAGAGAGACAGGGCGAGAAAAAATGAAATTGTTTTCTTGATGCTGGCTATAATAATAATACGATCTGGTTCAGATTTTGCACTCTAGAAGATATAGTCATCTTCTACGATTGTGCGTTTTTAGTTTTCTCGTATCGTCGAAATTGTGGATGCCACAGATTTTCGCCCTTTGTGGGGGCGGAAGTGGGCGGGGCAAAGTTTTGAAATATTTTTGACTCGGCTATTGATGCTGATCAAGAATATATATACTTTATAGGGTCGGAAACGATTCCTTCTGGACGTTACACACATCCACTTTTACCACAAATCTAATATACCCCAATACTCATTTTGAGTATCGGGTATAAAAAACGAGGGGGAACGTTGTGAGTTGCTGGGAACACCGCAACTCTACATTTATACCCGATACTTAGTCAGTATGGCTCTCCTCCGGCAGACGCCGCTAATATTAAACGAAACGACAAAGAGTGCGTGCGAGAGAGACAGAAAATCAGTCTGAGCGTGACGTCGGGCGCTGCGTAGCCACTGCAAATTGATTTGTTGCTTTTGGCTACAAACATGATCCGATCTGATCCAAATTCAGCAATCTGATAGATATGATCGTTATCTATGATTCTGCGTTTTTAGTTTTCTCGTATCCTCAATATTGTAGATGCAACAGATTTTCGTCCTTTGTGGGTGCGGATGGGGGTGGGGCGAAATTCTGAGATATACGTTTTATAGTGACATCTTAAAGGAGTGTGTGTACCAAATTTGGTTACTCTAGCCTTAATAGTCTCTGAGATTTGTGGTTTCCTCAGATTTTCGTCCTTTGCGGTGGCGGAAGGGGGTGTGGCGAAATTTGGACATGAAACGGTCAAGGTCCGATATCACAGGAGTGTGGATACCAAATTTGGTTGCTCTGGCTTTTATAGGTTCTGAGATCCTTGAACTCATATTTTGCAATTGGCAAAACCGACCATGAAACCTGTGTGTTAGAGTGAGACAGAGCGAGAAAGAGTGATATTGTTTTCGTGATTCTGGCTGTAATAATTATACGATCTGGTTCAGATTTTGCACTCTAGAAGATATAGTCATCTTCTACGATTGTGCGTTTTTAGTTTTCTCGTATCGTCGAAATTGTGGATGCAACAGATTTTCGCCCTTTGTGGGGGCGGAAGTGGGCGGGGCAAAGTTTTGAAATATTTTTGGAGCAGTGACATATCACAGAAGTCTGGATCCAAAACATCGTTGCTCTAGCTCTTATAGTCTTTGAGCATTAGGCGCTGAAGGGGACGGACAGACGGACAGACGGACGGACGGACAGACAGACAGGGCTCAATCGACTCGGCTATTGATGCTGATCAAGAATATATATACTTTATAGGGTCGGAAACGATTCCTTCTGGACGTTACACACATCCACTTTTACCACAAATCTAATATACCCCAATACTCATTTTGAGTATCGGGTATAAAAATAAATGACGAATGTATATCAGGAATAGTCAAACAAATAGAAACAAAATGTCCATACACCAAAGCACACCAAAACTTTCAAATAAGTTTCATAGAACCCAATATATTGTTAACTTGGAAATTACCAAAAACCATATTAACCTAAGATTGCCTAAACCAAGAAATAAAAGTAGAAGGTAACGCATTAATAACGAGGGGGAACGTTGTGAGTTGCTGCGGACACCGCAACTCTACAGTTATACCCGATACTAAGTCAGTATGGCTCTCCTCCGGCAGACGGCGCTAATATTAAACGACACGACAAAGAGTGCTTGCGAGAGAGACAGAAAATCAGTCTGAGCGTGACGTCGGGCGCTGCGTAGCCACTGCAAATTGATTTGTTCCTTATGGCTATAAAAATTATCTGATCTGATCCAGATTCAGTATTCTGATAGATATGATCCAAAACATCGTTGCTCTAGCTCTTATAGTCTTTGAGCATTAGGCGCTGAAGGGGACGGACAGACGGACAGACGGACGGACGGACAGACAGACAGGGCTCAATCGACTCGGCTATTGATGCTGATCAAGAATATATATACTTTATAGGGTCGGAAACGATTCCTTCTGGACGTTACACACATCCACTTTTACCACAAATCTAATATACCCCAATACTCATTTTGAGTATCGGGTATAAAAAACGAGGGCGAACGTTGTGAGTTGCTGGGAACACCGCAACTCTACATTTATACCCGATACTTAGTCAGTATGGCTCTCCTCCGGCAGACGCCGCTAATATTAAACGAAACGACAAAGAGTGCGTGCGAGAGAGACAGAAAATCAGTCTGAGCGTGACGTCGGGCGCTGCGTAGCCACTGCAAATTGATTTGTTGCTTTTGGCTACAAACATGATCCGATCTGATCCAAATTCAGCAATCTGATAGATATGATCGTTATCTATGATTCTGCGTTTTTAGTTTTCTCGTATCCTCAATATTGTAGATGCAACAGATTTTCGTCCTTTGTGGGTGCGGATGGGGGTGGGGCGAAATTCTGAGATATACGTTTTATAGTGACATCTTAAAGGAGTGTGTGTACCAAATTTGGTTACTCTAGCCTTAATAGTCTCTGAGATTTGTGGTTTCCTCAGATTTTCGTCCTTTGCGGTGGCGGAAGGGGGTGTGGCGAAATTTGGACATGAAACGGTCAAGGTCCGATATCACAGGAGTGTGGATACCAAATTTGGTTGCTCTGGCTTTTATAGGTTCTGAGATCCTTGAACTCATATTTTGCAATTGGCAAAACCGACCATGAAACCTGTGTGTTAGAGTGAGACAGAGCGAGAAAGAGTGATATTGTTTTCGTGATTCTGGCTGTAATAATTATACGATCTGGTTCAGATTTTGCACTCTAGAAGATATAGTCATCTTCTACGATTGTGCGTTTTTAGTTTTCTCGTATCGTCGAAATTGTGGATGCAACAGATTTTCGCCCTTTGTGGGGGCGGAAGTGGGCGGGGCAAAGTTTTGAAATATTTTTGGAGCAGTGACATATCACAGAAGTCTGGATCCAAAACATCGTTGCTCTAGCTCTTATAGTCTTTGAGCATTAGGCGCTGAAGGGGACGGACAGACGGACAGACGGACGGACGGACAGACAGACAGGGCTCAATCGACTCGGCTATTGATGCTGATCAAGAATATATATACTTTATAGGGTCGGAAACGATTCCTTCTGGACGTTACACACATCCACTTTTACCACAAATCTAATATACCCCAATACTCATTTTGAGTATCGGGTATAAAAATAAATGACGAATGTATATCAGGAATAGTCAAACAAATAGAAACAAAATGTCCATACACCAAAGCACACCAAAACTTTCAAATAAGTTTCATAGAACCCAATATATTGTTAACTTGGAAATTACCAAAAACCATATTAACCTAAGATTGCCTAAACCAAGAAATAAAAGTAGAAGGTAACGCATTAATAACGAGGGGGAACGTTGTGAGTTGCTGCGGACACCGCAACTCTACAGTTATACCCGATACTAAGTCAGTATGGCTCTCCTCCGGCAGACGGCGCTAATATTAAACGACACGACAAAGAGTGCTTGCGAGAGAGACAGAAAATCAGTCTGAGCGTGACGTCGGGCGCTGCGTAGCCACTGCAAATTGATTTGTTCCTTATGGCTATAAAAATTATCTGATCTGATCCAGATTCAGTATTCTGATAGATATGGTCATTATCTATGATTCTGCGTTTTTAGTTTTCTCAAATCTGCAATATTGTGGATGCAACAAATTTTCGTCCTTTGTTGGGAGGATGGGGGTGTGGCGAAATTTTGAGATATACGTTTTATAGTGAGATCTAACAGGAGTGCGGATACCAAATTTGGTTACTCTAGCCTTAATAGTCTCTGAGATTTGTGAATATCCCCAGATTTTCATCCTTTGCGGGGGCGGAAGGGGGTGTGGCGAAATTTTGAAACAAACTCGTCTCGGTCCGATATATTAGGAGTGTGGATACCAAATTTGGTTGCTCTAGCTTTTATAGTCTCTGAGATCTAGGCGCTAATGTTTTACTCTAAGCAAAGCCGCCTATGCTACGTGTGTGTTAGAGAGAGACAGGGCGAGAAAAAATGAAATTGTTTTCTTGATGCTGGCTATAATAATAATACGATCTGGTTCAGATTTTGCACTCTAGAAGATATAGTCATCTTCTACGATTGTGCGTTTTTAGTTTTCTCGTATCGTCGAAATTGTGGATGCCACAGATTTTCGCCCTTTGTGGGGGCGGAAGTGGGCGGGGCAAAGTTTTGAAATATTTTTGGAGCAGTGACATATCACAGAAGTCTGGATCCAAAACATCGTTGCTCTAGCTCTTATAGTCTTTGAGCATTAGGCGCTGAAGGGGACGGACAGACGGACAGACGGACGGACGGACAGACAGACAGGGCTCAATCGACTCGGCTATTGATGCTGATCAAGAATATATATACTTTATAGGGTCGGAAACGATTCCTTCTGGACGTTACACACATCCACTTTTACCACAAATCTAATATACCCCAATACTCATTTTGAGTATCGGGTATAAAAAACGAGGGGGAACGTTGTGAGTTGCTGGGAACACCGCAACTCTACATTTATACCCGATACTTAGTCAGTATGGCTCTCCTCCGGCAGACGCCGCTAATATTAAACGAAACGACAAAGAGTGCGTGCGAGAGAGACAGAAAATCAGTCTGAGCGTGACGTCGGGCGCTGCGTAGCCACTGCAAATTGATTTGTTGCTTTTGGCTACAAACATGATCCGATCTGATCCAAATTCAGCAATCTGATAGATATGATCGTTATCTATGATTCTGCGTTTTTAGTTTTCTCGTATCCTCAATATTGTAGATGCAACAGATTTTCGTCCTTTGTGGGTGCGGATGGGGGTGGGGCGAAATTCTGAGATATACGTTTTATAGTGACATCTTAAAGGAGTGTGTGTACCAAATTTGGTTACTCTAGCCTTAATAGTCTCTGAGATTTGTGGTTTCCTCAGATTTTCGTCCTTTGCGGTGGCGGAAGGGGGGTGTGGCGAAATTTGGACATGAAACGGTCAAGGTCCGATATCACAGGAGTGTGGATACCAAATTTGGTTGCTCTGGCTTTTATAGGTTCTGAGATTCCTTGAACTCATATTTTGCAATTGGCAAAACCGACCATGAAACCTGTGTGTTAGAGTGAGACAGAGCGAGAAAGAGTGATATTGTTTTCGTGATTCTGGCTGTAATAATTATACGATCTGGTTCAGATTTTGCACTCTAGAAGATATAGTCATCTTCTACGATTGTGCGTTTTTAGTTTTCTCGTATCGTCGAAATTGTGGATGCAACAGATTTTCGCCCTTTGTGGGGGCGGAAGTGGGCGGGGCAAAGTTTTGAAATATTTTTGGAGCAGTGACATATCACAGAAGTCTGGATCCAAAACATCGTTGCTCTAGCTCTTATAGTCTTTGAGCATTAGGCGCTGAAGGGGACGGACAGACGGACAGACGGACGGACGGACAGACAGACAGGGCTCAATCGACTCGGCTATTGATGCTGATCAAGAATATATATACTTTATAGGGTCGGAAACGATTCCTTCTGGACGTTACACACATCCACTTTTACCACAAATCTAATATACCCCAATACTCATTTTGAGTATCGGGTATAAAAATAAATGACGAATGTATATCAGGAATAGTCAAACAAATAGAAACAAAATGTCCATACACCAAAGCACACCAAAACTTTCAAATAAGTTTCATAGAACCCAATATATTGTTAACTTGGAAATTACCAAAAACCATATTAACCTAAGATTGCCTAAACCAAGAAATAAAAGTAGAAGGTAACGCATTAATAACGAGGGGGAACGTTGTGAGTTGCTGCGGACACCGCAACTCTACAGTTATACCCGATACTAAGTCAGTATGGCTCTCCTCCGGCAGACGGCGCTAATATTAAACGACACGACAAAGAGTGCTTGCGAGAGAGACAGAAAATCAGTCTGAGCGTGACGTCGGGCGCTGCGTAGCCACTGCAAATTGATTTGTTCCTTATGGCTATAAAAATTATCTGATCTGATCCAGATTCAGTATTCTGATAGATATGGTCATTATCTATGATTCTGCGTTTTTAGTTTTCTCAAATTTGCAATATTGTGGATGCAACAAATTTTCGACCTTTGTTGGGAGGATGGGGGTGTGGCGAAATTTTGAGATATACGTTTTATAGTGAGATCTAACAGGAGTGCGGATACCAAATTTGGTTACTCTAGCCTTAATAGTCTCTGAGATTTGTGAATATCCCCAGATTTTCATCCTTTGCGGGGGCGGAAGGGGGTGTGGCGAAATTTTGAAACAAACTCGTCTCGGTCCGATATATTAGGAGTGTGGATACCAAATTTGGTTGCTCTAGCTTTTATAGTCTCTGAGATCTAGGCGCTAATGTTTTACTCTAAGCAAAGCCGCCTATGCTACGTGTGTGTTAGAGAGAGACAGGGCGAGAAAAAATGAAATTGTTTTCTTGATGCTGGCTATAATAATAATACGATCTGGTTCAGATTTTGCACTCTAGAAGATATAGTCATCTTCTACGATTGTGCGTTTTTAGTTTTCTCGTATCGTCGAAATTGTGGATGCCACAGATTTTCGCCCTTTGTGGGGGCGGAAGTGGGCGGGGCAAAGTTTTGAAATATTTTTGGAGCAGTGACATATCACAGAAGTCTGGATCCAAAACATCGTTGCTCTAGCTCTTATAGTCTTTGAGCATTAGGCGCTGAAGGGGACGGACAGACGGACAGACGGACGGACGGACAGACAGACAGGGCTCAATCGACTCGGCTATTGATGCTGATCAAGAATATATATACTTTATAGGGTCGGAAACGATTCCTTCTGGACGTTACACACATCCACTTTTACCACAAATCTAATATACCCCAATACTCATTTTGAGTATCGGGTATAAAAAACGAGGGGGAACGTTGTGAGTTGCTGGGAACACCGCAACTCTACATTTATACCCGATACTTAGTCAGTATGGCTCTCCTCCGGCAGACGCCGCTAATATTAAACGAAACGACAAAGAGTGCGTGCGAGAGAGACAGAAAATCAGTCTGAGCGTGACGTCGGGCGCTGCGTAGCCACTGCAAATTGATTTGTTGCTTTTGGCTACAAACATGATCCGATCTGATCCAAATTCAGCAATCTGATAGATATGATCGTTATCTATGATTCTGCGTTTTTAGTTTTCTCGTATCCTCAATATTGTAGATGCAACAGATTTTCGTCCTTTGTGGGTGCGGATGGGGGTGGGGCGAAATTCTGAGATATACGTTTTATAGTGACATCTTAAAGGAGTGTGTGTACCAAATTTGGTTACTCTAGCCTTAATAGTCTCTGAGATTTGTGGTTTCCTCAGATTTTCGTCCTTTGCGGTGGCGGAAGGGGGTGTGGCGAAATTTGGACATGAAACGGTCAAGGTCCGATATCACAGGAGTGTGGATACCAAATTTGGTTGCTCTGGCTTTTATAGGTTCTGAGATCCTTGAACTCATATTTTGCAATTGGCAAAACCGACCATGAAACCTGTGTGTTAGAGTGAGACAGAGCGAGAAAGAGTGATATTGTTTTCGTGATTCTGGCTGTAATAATTATACGATCTGGTTCAGATTTTGCACTCTAGAAGATATAGTCATCTTCTACGATTGTGCGTTTTAGTTTTCTCGTATCGTCGAAATTGTGGATGCAACAGATTTTCGCCCTTTGTGGGGGCGGAAGTGGGCGGGGCAAAGTTTTGAAATATTTTGGAGCAGTGACATATCACAGAAGTCTGGATCCAAAACATCGT